>NW_017310046.1:2543-4150 GCF_000935625.1 Nanorana parkeri
CCCCCTTCTCCTCTCTCGCACTCTCCCCTCTCCTCTGCCCCCCTCCGTACCCTCTGGTGTCACCCCCTCCCCTGTTCCTCCTCAGCTACAGTGAACTTAGATTTCTTGCTGTGTCACCAACTCCTCCTCTGTAACACCTTCCCAGCACTCTGCTCCACCCCCCGCCCCGCGTCCTCCCTGTGTGACAGAGCAACTTCCTGGAGACAAATCTCAGCTCTTCACATACTGTGCGCGGCTTCCAACGTCTTATCTACCAAGTATGACATCACACCGGCCACAGCGCAGTGTCATCAGATATGAGGTCACGTCATCTCCAGCTCTGTTATCCCGGAACTTCCATCTGGAACCGAACCCCAAAAGCAGCTTTCCTTGTATCCGTCAGATCCCAGTCTTAGTCCGTTGGGTTCAGTATTGGGTTGGCTCCGCCCTCTAATGGCATCCCGGTCTTAGTCCGTAGGGTTCAGTATTGGGTTGACTCCGCCCTCTAATGGCATCCCAGTCTCAGTCCGTAGGGTTCAGTATTGGGTTGGCTCCGCCCTCTAATGTCATCCCAGTCTTAGTCCGTTGGGTTCAGTATTGGGTTGGCTCCGCCCTCTAATGGCATCCCAGTCTCAGTCCGTACGGTTCAGTATTGGGTTGGCTCCGCCCTCTAATGGCATCCCGGTCTTAGTCCGTAGGGTTAAGTATTGGGTTGGCTCCGCCCTCTAATGGCATCCCGGTCTTAGTCCGTAGGGTTCAGTATTGGGTTGGCTCCGCCCTCTAATGGCATCCCGGTCTTAGTCCGTAGGGTTCAGTATTGGGTTGGCTCCGCCCTCTAATGGCATCCCAGTCTTAGTCCGTAGGGTTCAGTATTGGGTTGGCTCCGCCCTCTAATGGCATCCCAGTCTTAGTCCGTAGGGTTCAGTATTGGGTTGGCTCCGCCCTCTAATGGCATCCCAGTCTTAGTCCGTAGGGTTCAGTATTGGGTTGGCTCCGCCCTCTAATGGCATCCCAGTCTCAGTCCGTAGGGTTCAGTATTGGGTTGGCTCCGCCCTCTAATGGCCTCCCAGTCTTAGTCCATAGGGTTCAGTATTGGGTTGGCTCCGCCCTCTAATGGCATCCCAGTCTCAGTCCGTACGGTTCAGTATTGGGTAGGCTCCGCCCTTTGCCGCTATAACAGCTCCGCCTCTTCTGGGAAGGCGTCCACAAGGTTTAGGGGTGTGTCTATGGCAGGGGTCTCAAACTCAATTTAGTCGGGGGCCACTGGACAATTTTTTAGTCCCGTGGGGGCCGCTACTATATACGGTACCAGTGTTAATGTCTGTGCATGTTACAAGCGGCAACCGTCACCCATTCAAAGTAATGATCCTAAGGTGCTGCATGTACACGCCTGCACACCGCGTGTAATCGTATGTGAAAGGATTACATGCAGTTAGGAATCAATCACTCTCCCTGGATATACGATTACACGCGGTGTGCAGGCGTGTCACCTGATCATTAACTTGAATGGGTGACGGTTGCTGCAGCCAAACGCAAGTTTGTGACACAGGAATCCCTAATCGCACCTGAAATATAGGGGACCCCCCCATTCCAATCCCCCCCCACATAATAATACACCCCCCCATTCC
>NW_017310046.1:11698-19606 GCF_000935625.1 Nanorana parkeri
CCCCAAACTTTACACTTGGCACAATGCAGTCAGGCAAGTAGCGTTCTCCTGGCTACCGCCAAACCCGGACACGCCCATCGGATTGCCAGACAGAGAAGCGTGATTGGTCACTCCAGAGACCACGCCTCCCCTTCTCTAGAGTCCAGTGGCGGCGTGCTTTACACCGCGGCATCCCACGCTTTGCATGGCACTCGGTGATGTGCGGCTTGGATGCAGCTGCTCGGCCCCCATTCCATGAAGCTCTCTACGCACTGTTGTTGTGCCAATCTGACGGCCACATGGAGTTTGGAGGTCTGTAGCTATCGATTCTGCAGACAGTTGGCGACTTCTGCGCACTATGCGCTGACCCCGCTCTGTCATGTGACGTGGCTGACCACTTCCTGGCTGAGTTGCTGTTGTTCCCGGTTGCTTCCACTTTGTTATAATCCCAGTGACAGGCGACCGCGGCGGAATATTTAGTAGCCGGGAAATGTCACGGGACACCTGAATCACATGATTTGGAGGGGGAGGGGCCCAATACTTTTGCCAATATAGTGTATGTCCGTCTTTGCCAACAGTCCTACGACCGACTGCTCACTTCAGAGGTGTCCTCAGCCTTCCATATTATTGTCCTTCCTCCTTCTGTCAGACGTCACCCTCTAGTTGGAGGTCACACCACCATTCAGAACTTCAGCAAAGATTGTTTGTCATTCCCTCTCATGGAATAAGAAAGATCCAACGAACCAGAACCAGAACCATCGCCCCCAGTGAGGACAAACCGAAAAGTCAACACACCTTAGAATCGTCCCAGTGACAGAGGACTCACTTCACCGGGGGATGGAAAGACTCTCCTCTGTACTGTAGTGTCATCTCACGAGGAGAAGACTCTGTTCTGTACTAGTCTTGTCTCTGCCCCCTCCTGTAGCTTTCTGCTGGCAACCAATCGTGGGTGTGGCCTTACGGGACCCCTCCCACAGCTCTGCTCTCTTTACAGGCATTGTACAGCCCAGTTATGATGTTACCACCACTTTCACAAGGTAATATCAGGGATTGTAAGGTCCTTTGGTGCTCACAAAGTGGATTTGTGGTGATCAGCTATTACATTGAGGCCACTCATCTAATATTGAGGAGGTCCCCCCCCCTTCTCCTGACCCGTCCAGGCATGGACCCCACTAGACCTCTGAAGGTGTGCTGTGATATCTGGCACCAAGCCGTCAGTAGCAGATCCTTTAAGTCCTGTAAGTTCCGAGGTGATCGGCCTTCATGGATCGGACTTGTTCTTCCAGAACATCCCACAGATGATTTGCTTGGATTAAGATCTGGAGAATTTGGAGGCGGAGTCATCACCTCAGACTCGTCGTTGTTCCTCAAACCATTCTTCAACCATGTGTGCCGTGTGGCCGGGCGCATTACCCTGCTGAGAGAGGCCACTGCCATCAGGGAATACCGTGTCCATGAAGGGATCAGACCAGGCCACCTTCTTCCATCACTCAGTGGTCCAGTTCTGATGCTCACGTGACCATTGTAGGTGGTTTTGGTGGTGGACACGGGTCAGCGTGAGCACACTGATCGGTCTGTGACTACAAGGCCCCCCCCATACACAGCAACCTACAATGCTCTGTGTGTTCAAACACCTTCCTATCAGAACCAGCGATGTGATCTCCAGTATCTCTTCTATGGATAGGACTACACGGGCCAGACTTCCCTCCCCAAGTCCATTAATGAGCCTTGGCCAACCATGATGACCCTGGTCACCGGTTTTCCTTCCTGGGACCACTTTGGGTCGGTCCTGACCACTGCAGACCGGCAACATCCCACAAGAGCTGCAGTTTTAGAGTTGCTCTGACGTCACAATTTAACATTTATTGCAGGTGAACCGTTCCATCATGTATAGCACATGACTGAGGATTCACCTTCAGTGAATGTTCTCCGGTGACTGAGGGCCCAATCACAGGTTTGCGGTAATGGGCATTTTTTTTTTTTTTTAACAAATTTTAAACAAAGTAACAACCACGGGCAAGACCAAAAAAGTGGATGGTACATCACAGAAGTAGGGATCAGAGCATAAGGTGCAGTAACATCACAGCCATGGTAAAGTTGAGGAAAACCCGGTACACAGGATCCAAACGTAGAGTAGAGATGCACCAATACCGATCCTCGCCCCAAATCTTCCGATACTTACCCCAGTACGGGAACTGCCGGTCAAAGGAAGGTGTCGATCTCACCGGCAGTGCCGTGAGGGAACATGGAGGAAGCTGGGTGGAGGGTGATGACTATCCTCCCAGCTTCCTGATTGGCTAGGAAGCCAGCTTCATTTATTGCTAGGCAACCTGGCTTCCTGATTGGTCATGAAGCCAGCGTGCATGGGAATGTGAAGCCGCTGTTCTTTCGATAGAACCCCCGGCCTCCTGGCTAATCAGAAACCAAGGAGGCAGGTCATGACACGCCACCCGACATCCTGATTGCCTAGGAAGCCGAGTTTACTTGTTGCTAGGCAGCCTGGCATGTTGACCAATCAGGAAGCCGGGAGGCGGGTCATGATGTGCTGCCCGACCTCCTGATTGGTCAGGAAGACAGGCTGCCCGGGAACGTAAAGCCGGTGTTCTTTTGATAGAACACCGGCTTCCCGGGAAATCAGGAATCCAGTGTGGCGAGTCATGACCCGCCGCCCGGCTTCCTGATAATAAGGGCCCACGGATGCCGATATCGGTATTCGGTATCGGCGAGTACCCCAAAAAAATATCGGTACTCGATACTGAAACAACGGTATCAGTGCATCCCTACAGATAAGGAAAGGAAGCAAGCCAGTCAGAAGGAGACAGAAAAGGAAAAGGAGGAGGAGCGACCCGATTCAAACACTGAAGAGAGTATCGGCATATGTGAAGTATGAAGGAAGGACACCCAGCTATGTGCATATAAAGAGGGGTACCTTTAAGGCTGATCCCCCGGTGCCAGATTTAGCAGTATTTTCTGGAGAGAGATCGGTCGGTTCCTCCATCAACCTCAAGTTCTCAATTTCAGGAAACCGTTCCTTGGTGGGTGGAGTTCTTGGAGAACGCCAAAATACGAGGACGACCAGTTTGGCCGCATTGAGGAGGGGCGGAACCAACGTCTTCTCTGACATGAGAAGCCAAACCCATGGATCCACCGGGACAGATATATCCGCGATGACCTTCATGTGATAAATGAGACGAGAGCAAAATTCCCAACAAAACCACCACAAGTGCGGAAAAAGAGGCCAGACAACTCGAGCCCCCCCTCCCCCTACAGGAAGACGAGGCCGTGGACGATACAGAGCGCTCATGTGTACGGGGGAGAGAACCATTTGTAGGCGGATTCCGCGATCTGATCACTAGTAGAAGTTGTGGAGTGAAGATCTTATGGAGTGAAGTGAATCTTATCGGCCAGATGGTGGAGAAATCTCTCTCCCAAAGAGCCAAATAGACTGGAGGAAGGGACGTCCGCAACTGGAGAAGAGGCCGATGAAGCCGAGAAACTCCACGACGAGGGCGCGCATCCAGAGAGAGAAGAGGGGTGAAGACCGTCCTGGGAACTAAGTGGTTTTCGGGAGAGAGGAGACAAAAAGTTGTATCTGAACGTAATGCCAAAAGTTCCCCCCCACGGATCTGGGTCAGGTCCCTTGGTCTTGCTCCCCATGTTCTCCTCATTGAAGTATATGGGGGGGGGATTGGTTGGTTGATCTGGGTTTTAATGGAGTCTTAGATTTGGGCCTACAACATTCAAACAAAATGATGGGCCTCCTTGGAGGAACAAATGATGGGCCTCCTTGGAGGAACAAATGATGGGTCTCCTTGGAGGAACAAATGATGGGTCTCCTTGGAGGAACAAATGATGGGCCTCCTTGGAGGAACAAATGATGGGCCTCCTTGGAGGAACAAATGATGGGCCTCCTTGGAGGAACAAATGATGGGCCTCCTTGGAGGAACAAATGATGGGCCTCCGTGGAGGAACAAATGATGGGTCTCCTTGGAGGAACAAATGAAGGGCCTCCTTGGAGGAACAAATGAAGGGCCTCCTTGGAGGAACAAATGAAGGGTCTCCTTGGAGGAAGTGCTGGGCGGCTTTTCATTGGCCAATGCAGACATCTCAACTCTCCCGGAAGCTCCGGGAGTCTCCCGCTATTAGATAGCGGCTCCCGGCCGCCCGGGAGAGAAACATTTTCTCCCGGAAAGGTTTAATCTGCTCTATCATAGCTCCTAACACTTCAACCATTGTGCGTTAATGTGCATTTTGCACGCCATTGCACTGCGTAGCCATTCATTATGGGTTGACGCTCATGGCAAGGCATTGCATCTGATGGCAGTGCCTCAGAAGCCATTTCCAAATGAACAGATGCAACGCACAATAACGCATGCGCACACATACATTACTTTGGCACTATATAAATCCTGTATAATAATAATGTATTCTGGCCTTTGCATCAAATACATGACTAGGGGTAGTGGGGACCGGAAACCGGAAATTTCACACGTGTTCTTTACAAGCATGGCCCCCAGCCCGGGTCCTCCAACTTACCATAGAGAGCCAGAACGGTGCGCCCCCCCCCCACCCCCCCCCGGGGGGCTCTTTTCTATTGGCGTTAGCGCCAAAGAAGGCGGGGGCTGAGGTGCCGGTGGCCGATTGGCCAGACGGTGCGGAGGAGGCGGTTACTAGTAGAAGAAAGGGTTCGGAGTGGTTGGAGGAAACCATTGTCGCTCAGGGCGGATCCCGGAGGTGATTGGCGGAGCGGGTAGACGTGGGCGGGCTCAGTGAGGGGTGGTGAGGAGGTGTGGAGGGCGAAGCTCAGTCTGTTTGCGGCGCGGGAGCACGACGGAGCTGAGAACCATGGTGGGTGAAAGGGAAGGCTCGGAGGCCATGTGGGCAGCGGTGATAGCAGAGGGGCGACGCGGCCTGATGTCCTCCGGTGGCTTAATGTGTTTGCATGCGCGGGCCTGGGCCTTTTTTGCCCCGATAGTCACGTGTTACCGCCAACCACGTGTCTGTGTAGATCGGGCCAGACCACGTGTGTGCCCTGCTCTGCATGTTCTGTATCAGTGTTCTCCTCATTCATGTATATGGGTTGGATGATCTGGGTCGGGTCCTCTGGTCTTGTTGTCCTCAGCCATGTATATGGGTTGGATGGTCTGGGTCGGGTCCTCTGGTCTTGTTGTCCTCAGCCATGTATATGGGGGGATGGGTTGGATGATCTGGGTCGGGTACTCTGGTCTTGTTCTCCTCAGCCATGTATATGGGGGGATGAGTTGGATCATCTGGGTCGGGTCCTCTGGTCATGGTCTCCTCAGTCATGTATATGGGGGGGGATCATCTGGGTCCCCATGTTCTCCTTGGTCATGTGTATATGGGGGGATGATCTGGGTATTGGGTGTGAGCTGGTCCTCAGGGATGGGGTACATGGGTGGGTATGGCTCCCATAAGGCAGAGGTGTCGCTGTGTGCTGGTCCTCAGGGATGGGTGGGTATGGCTCCCATAAGGCAGGTTGGGTGTGCTGGTCCTCAGGGATGGGGTACATGGGTGGCTATGGCTCCCATAAGGCAGGTTGGGTGTGTGCTGGTCCTCGGGGATGGGGTACATGGGTGGGTTTGGCTCCCATAAGGCAGGTTGGGTGTGCTGGTCCTCGGGGATGAGTTACATGGGTGGCTATGGCTCCCATAAGGCAGGTTGGGGGTGCTGGTCCTCGGGGATGGGTTACATCGGTGGGTAAGGTTGGGTGTGCTGGTCCTCGGGGATGGGGTACATGGGTGGCTATGGCTCCCATAAGGCAGGTTGGGTGTGCTGGTCCTCGGGGATGAGTTACATGGGTGGGTTTGGCTCCCATAAGGCAGGTTGGGTGTGATGGTCCTCAGGGATGGGGTACATGGGTGGCTATGGCTCCCATAAGGCAGGTTGGGTGTGCTGGTCCTCAGGGATGGGGTACATGGGTGGCTATGGCTCCCATAAGGCAGGTTGGGTGTGCTGGTCCTCAGGGATGGGGTACATGGGTCGGTTTGGCTCCCATGAGGCAGGCGTGTGGTCACTATATCTGGGTTGGCCTTTGTCCTGTGTAGTAGAAGTGTGTACATAGACATCCTCCCGATGCTTACCACAGGCAGCGTTGCCTCTCCCGCTGTCTGTATAGAAAGAGGAGGAAGAGTAACGTCTCCGTCTACACCACAGCTCGGCCCTGTGCCTGGACTGTATTGTTATCGGGGAGACAGAACCCCCGCTTTGCTCTGCTGTCTATACACGATATGTAAGTTTGGTGCTCATGTCAGTCTCTTCTCCTGCAGAGAGTGGTACGGATATCACTTCCCCGAGCTCATCAAGATTGTTCCCGACAACTACACCTACTGCCGGCTGACCAAGCTGATCGGCAACCGCAAAGAGCTGAGCGAGGAGAATCTGGAGTCCATGGAAGAGATCGTAATGGACAGCGCCAAGGCCCAGGCCATCCTGGACGCTTCCAGGTCCTCCATGGGTGAGTCGGCGCTGCTCCTGCAGGGACCGGAGTGTGATCCTCATTGGCAGGTTCTCCTCATCCAGCCGGATCACTTGTAGGCTGTTTATTGCTCCCTCAATGTACATGTGTCATTAGATGGAATAGGATGGGGTCACCTCAACATGGGTGGGAAGGGTCACCATGGTCCTCCTATTGGGCGGAACGGTCAACGTCCCACCCTACTTTCCTCCTCTCTGTAGATGAGGGGGGGGAGTCAGTCTTTGTTGGGGGGATGGGATTATTGGGGACGTGCAATGATGTTTCATGAAATCTGTCAATCCACTGATCAGTGTGATGTCACCTGAGGTTGCTGAGCACGTCTTGTCCTGTGGGTTGGGGGGCTGAGCAGTTGGTATTTCACTGAGTGAGTAGAATCTGGAGGCCATGGAAGAGATCATAATGGACAAGGCCATCCTGGATGCTTCCGTGTGAGTCAGCGCTGCATGCGTTACTCCTGCAGGGACCAAAGTAGGAACTGTCTGTGCAGGTTGGCTGGATCACATGTGCCCTGCTCTCCATGTAAATAGGTGGATGATCTATATCCGTTGACAGGTCCTCCTTTTTATGTTCTCCTTGGTCGTGTATATGGGGCAGATGGTTTGGATGATCTGGGTCGGGTCCTCTGGTCTTGCTCCCCATGTTCTCCTCAGTCATGTATATGGGTTGGATGATCTGGGTCGGGTCCTCTATTCTTGTTGTCCTCAGTCATGTATATGGGGGGATGGGCCTGGTCCTCGGGTCTTGTTCTCCTCAGCCATGTATATGTGGGGATGGCTTGATCGCTGTCGGGTCCTCTGACTTTGTTCCCCATGTCTTGCAGGTTTTGCTCCACGTGTTGTTCGAACATGCGGCAGGGTACGCCCTGTTCGGGGTGAAGGAGGTGGAGGAGATCGGCATGCTGATGCCCCAGGTGAGTTGTCTATCTGTCCACCAGGGATGATGCTATTGATGGTGGTTGAGCCGTACCCGGCAGACCGTCACCACCATGGACTCTGCTTTGGTCCGGGTGACGTCTGATCTGAGGTCACGTAGTTGGGGGTTTGGTTGGGAATGAACCATAACGAAGTCTTGTTGATCTTGTCGTCTGATTGGCCCCCTTCTGATCTCAGGTGGAGCAGTCTCTGCAGAATATCGGCAAGTTCAACACCATAGTGAAGCTGGTGGCATTCTTTCCGTTCAAATCGGCCCAGAGCGCCCTGGAGAATGTCAACGCCATCTCTGAAGGTAATCGGGGAATATTGGGGGTCATGTGATGTCATCTCTGAGGGTGGGGAGGTTTGGTCTTTGTTGGGTGTGGGATGATTGGGAGATGTGATGCCAACTCTAGATAATAAGAGTTGGTCTTCGTTGGTTGAGGGCTTAATGATGGCGTGTGATGTCATCTATAAGGGTGAGGAGGGCCAGCCTTTGTTTTTGGGGGGGATACATTGTGA
>NW_017310046.1:20030-21311 GCF_000935625.1 Nanorana parkeri
GGGGGTGGGGGAGTACATGATGACATCTGAGGGTAATGAGGAAGGGTCAGCCTTTGTTTGGGGGTGGGGGAGTACATGATGACATCTGAGGGTAATGAGGAAGGGTCAGCCTTTGTTTGGGGGTGGGGGAGTACATGATGACATCTGAGGGTAATGAGGAAGGGTCAGCCTTTGTTTGGGGGTGGGGGAGTACATGATGACATCTGAGGGTAATGAGGAAGGGTCAGCCTTTGTTTGGGGGAGTACATGATGACATCTGAGGGTAATGAGGAAGGGTCAGCCTTTGTTTGGGGGTGGGGGAGTACATGATGACATCTGAGGGTAATGAGGAAGGGTCAGCCTTTGGGGGGGGGGGAGTACATGATGACATCGGAGGGTAATGAGGAAGGGTCAGCCTTTGGGGGGGGAGTACATGATGACATCTGAGGGTAATGAGGAAGGGTCAGCCTTTGTTTGGGGGTGGGGGAGTACATGATGACATCTGAGGGTAATGAGGAAGGGTCAGCCTTTGTTTGGGGGAGTACATGATGACATCTGAGGGTAATGAGGAAGGGTCAGCCTTTGTTTGGGGGTGGGGGAGTACATGATGACATCTGAGGGTAATGAGGAAGGGTCATGCCAATGCTAGATAATAAGAGTTGGTCTTCGTTGGGTGAGGGCTTAATGACGACGTGTGATTCATCTATACGGGTGAGGAAGCTCTTTGTTCTGGTGACGAGGAACCTTGGCCTTTGGTGGGTGGAGGATAATTGGGGGGCTTGTGATGCCATCTCTGAACATAAGAGGATGTTGAGTCTTTTGGGTGATGGGATTATTGGGGGACATCTGAGGGTTACCAGGAGGCTCGGCCTTTGTATGGTGGAGGGTAATTGGAGATGTTTGAAGATAACAGATGGTCGGTCTTCATTGTGAGGGGAATATTGGTGGACATGTGATACCACCTCTGTAGATGATGAGGGGAGTTGGTCTTCGTTGGGTGAGGGCTTATTAGCAATGTGTAATGTGATCTAGATAGGTGAGGGGGTCGGTCTTGGATGATGGATTATTGGGGGCGTAAGACCTCTCTGAAGGTGATAAGAAGGGTTGGTCTTTGGCGTATGGATTATTAGGGTGTCATGTCCTCTCTGGAGGCGAGGGAGGTCGGTCTGTTGGGGGATGGATAATTAGGGTGTCATTTCCTCTAGAGGTGAGGGGGTCGGTCTTTGTTGAGGGAATGGATTATTGGGGGGTTGGTCTTTGTTGGCAGGTGGATCGGGGGGTCATGTCCTCTGTAGAGGGGGG
>NW_017310046.1:21965-24807 GCF_000935625.1 Nanorana parkeri
CAATTGTCAGACTGGCGGGGTGGTTGCTGAGCTGATCAGAGGTAAGGCACATGCTCGGCGACACGCTGGGGGTCTGTGGTCATGTGACGTCCGGGTTGCGCAGCATTTGGGATTTGAATTGGAGGCAAGATGGTGTCTGGGTGCACCCTATGGCACGGCACTGTACACGGAGTAGGAAGCTGCTTCTAACCTGACTATGTGTCCTTCTTGCAGGTATCCGGCTACATTTCCATTCCCTGGTCAAGGGTCTCACTGCTCAGTCCGCCTCCAAGGCACAGCTCGGCCTCGGGCACAGCTACTCCCGGGCCAAAGTCAAGTTCAATGTCAACCGTGTGGACAACATGATAATCCAGTCCATCAGCTTGCTGGACCAACTGGACAAGGACATAAACACCTTCTCCATGAGGGTCAGGTGGGTGCATGTTCTGTGGGGGGGGGGGGGTGGCAGCTACCCTGCTGTGATCAAAGGAGCTCAGATGAGTGGGGCGCCTCCAGGTTGGGGGTGGATGGAACTCCAAGGTATGGGGTGGTGTCTCTGGGTGGAAGAGTTAACATGGGTGCTGCTCCTCAGGTGTTTGTGGGCATGGGGTCAGTTCCTCAGGTGAGTGTAGCTCCCCCAGGTTGGTGGTGGTTGGGTATGATGATTAGGGGGTTGAGGCTCTTTCAAGGAATGGGGGTGTTTGTATTTGTGCAGCTTCTCAGGGGGCAGGAGTGATTATGTGCAACTTTGGGTTGGTGCTCCTCAGGGGTGCCTGGGTGTGTGCTGGTCCTCGGGGATGGGGTACATGGGTGGCTATGGCTCCCATAAGGCAGGTTGGGTGTGCTGGTCCTCGGGGATGGGGTACATGGGTGGCTATGGCTCCCATAAGGCACGTTGGGTGTGAGCTGGTCCTCAGGGATGGGGTACATGGGTGGCTATGCCTCCCATAGAGCAGGTTGGGTGTGTGCTGGTCCTCAGGGATGAGTTACATGGGTGGCTATGGCTCCCATAAGGCAGGTTGGGTGTGTGCTGGTCCTCAGGGATGAGTTACATGGGTGGGTTTGGCTCCCATAAGGCAGGTTGGGTGTGCTGGTCCTCAGGGATGGGGTACATGGGTGGCTATGGCTCCCATAAGGCAGGTTGGGTGTGTGCTGGTCCTCAGGGATGAGTTACATGGGTGGGTTTGGCTCCCATAAGGCAGGTTGGGTGTGCTGGTCCTCAGGGATGGGGTACATGGGTGGGTTTGGCTCCCATAAGGCAGGTTGGGTGTGAGCTGGTCCTCAGGGATGGGGTACATGGGTGGGTATGGCTCCCATAAGGCAGAGGTGTCGCTGTGTGCTGGTCCTCAGGGATGGGTGGGTATGGCTCCCATAAGGCAGGTTGGGTGTGCTGGTCCTCAGGGATGGGGTACATGGGTGGCTATGGCTCCCATAAGGCAGGTTGGGTGTGTGCTGGTCCTCGGGGATGGGGTACATGGGTGGGTTTGGCTCCCATAAGGCAGGTTGGGTGTGCTGGTCCTCGGGGATGAGTTACATGGGTGGGTATGGCTCCCATAAGGCAGGTTGGGTGTGCTGGTCCTCGGGGATGAGTTACATGGGTGGCTATGGCTCCCATAAGGCAGGTTGGGTGTGCTGGTCCTCGGGGATGAGTTACATGGGTGGCTATGGCTCCCATAAGGCAGGTTGGGTGTGCTGGTCCTCGGGGATGAGTTACATGGGTGGGTTTGGCTCCCATAAGGCAGGTTGGGTGTGCTGGTCCTCGGGGATGGGGTACATGGGTGGCTATGGCTCCCATAAGGCAGGTTGGGTGTGCTGGTCCTCGGGGATGAGTTACATGGGTGGGTTTGGCTCCCATAAGGCAGGTTGGGTGTGATGGTCCTCAGGGATGGGGTACATGGGTGGCTATGGCTCCCATAAGGCAGGTTGGGTGTGCTGGTCCTCAGGGATGGGGTACATGGGTGGCTATGGCTCCCATAAGGCAGGTTGGGTGTGCTGGTCCTCAGGGATGGGGTACATGGGTCGGTTTGGCTCCCATGAGGCAGGCGTGTGGTCACTATATCTGGGTTGGCCTTTGTCCTGTGTAGTAGAAGTGTGTACATAGACATCCTCCCGATGCTTACCACAGGCAGCGTTGCCTCTCCCGCTGTCTGTATAGAAAGAGGAGGAAGAGTAACGTCTCCGTCTACACCACAGCTCGGCCCTGTGCCTGGACTGTATTGTTATCGGGGAGACAGAACCCCCGCTTTGCTCTGCTGTCTATACACGATATGTAAGTTTGGTGCTCATGTCAGTCTCTTCTCCTGCAGAGAGTGGTACGGATATCACTTCCCCGAGCTCATCAAGATTGTTCCCGACAACTACACCTACTGCCGGCTGACCAAGCTGATCGGCAACCGCAAAGAGCTGAGCGAGGAGAATCTGGAGTCCATGGAAGAGATCGTAATGGACAGCGCCAAGGCCCAGGCCATCCTGGACGCTTCCAGGTCCTCCATGGGTGAGTCGGCGCTGCTCCTGCAGGGACCGGAGTGTGATCCTCATTGGCAGGTTCTCCTCATCCAGCCGGATCACTTGTAGGCTGTTTATTGCTCCCTCAATGTACATGTGTCATTAGATGGAATAGGATGGGGTCACCTCAACATGGGTGGGAAGGGTCACCATGGTCCTCCTATTGGGCGGAACGGTCAACGTCCCACCCTACTTTCCTCCTCTCTGTAGATGAGGGGGGGGAGTCAGTCTTTGTTGGGGGGATGGGATTATTGGGGACGTGCAATGATGTTTCATGAAATCTGTCAATCCACTGATCAGTGTGATGTCACCTGAGGTTGCTGAGCACGTCTTGTCCTGTGGTTTTGGGGGGGTCCAC
>NW_017310046.1:24931-25672 GCF_000935625.1 Nanorana parkeri
CCTCCAATTAGGTGGGAAAGGTCGTCCCCTCGGTCCTCCTATTGGGTGGAAAGGGTTGCCCCCTCAGTCCTATTGGGTGGGAAGGGTTGCACCCCCCCAATCTTCTGTGGGGGTGTTCATGCTGCCAGAGAGGTCTCCTGCTCCCACACTGCTCTTCCATCCTGTCAGGGTCACGTGGTCCCCGTTTCCTAGGATTCCGGATGTGGAAGAGGTATTGGAACTATGGAGCATCTTTTAGGAATCTTGCGGGTAGATCTCCGGTGATGTCATTTCTGAGCTCCGCCCACAAGTGACCCCCATCGGTGTAGAATAATCGGCACTCTAATGAATGAATGGGACCCGTGATGCAATCCTAACATTACTGTGCTCTTCCCAACCCCCCGCAGGCATGGACATATCCCCTATTGACTTGATCAATATTGAGAGCTTCTCCAGCCGCGTCATCTCCCTGTCTGAATACCGCAAAGGCCTGCAGGAATATCTGAGGTCCAAGATGACCCAAGTGGCCCCCAGCCTGTCCGCCCTCATCGGAGAAGTGGTATGTAATTGCATGTTGAGTGTGGGGGAGGGGGGGGGATATTATACGGACATGAAGTGTTGGCACAGAGATGATGTATCAATGAAATCTGTCAATCCCCTGAGCCTGCTGCTGAGAACCTTCCACTGCTGATCTGTGTCACCGCGGCCTCGTCTGCTGTGTGTTGTCACCGCGGCCTCGTCGGCTGACTTGTCCCTTTTTTT
>NW_017310046.1:25962-33603 GCF_000935625.1 Nanorana parkeri
ATATCTGCTCGTAGACTGGCAACCAGGCCGACATGGTAAAGTCCAAATCAAACCAGAATTTGATGCTGGTGGGAGGGGCTTAGATCTTCTGTTCTAGTAATAACCCAAAAGACTTATATACTATGCACATGTGTAGAAGAGTCTCTTTGGACACCATGTGCTGGCTCTGGTCTCTCTGATGGGTTCTCTTTGGGGACACCACGTGCTGGCTCTGGTCTCTCTGATGGGTTCTCTTTGGGGACACCATGTGCTGGCTCTGGTCTCTCTGATGGGTTCTCTTTGGGGACACCATGTGCTGGCTCTGGTCTCTCTGATGGGTTCTCTTTGTGCTGGCTCTGGTCTCTGATGGGTTCTCTTTGTGCTGGCTCTGGTCTCTGATGGGTTCTCTTCGTGCTGGCTCTGGCGCTCGTCTTGTTTTCTGTCTTGTTACAAAGCTTTAGCTGATTCCATTACAGGGCGCTGAAGACAAAAGGGAACACCCCGAAATACGGCCTCATCTTCCACTCCACCTTCATTGGACGCGCTGCTGCCAAGAACAAGGGGCGGATCTCCCGTTACCTGGCCAACAAGTGTTCCATCGCCTCCCGCATAGACTGCTTCTCAGGTGAGATGCCCCCTGCTGGTGGAGTACATGGCTGCATTCAGATGTTGGTGTGATCTGTAGAGGAGACAAATTTTGGGGGTAACGTGGTTCATGGGGGGCTGGGAGGGACCAAGCTTTGGGTGATGTAGCTGAACATGCGTACAGATCTGGGTAGACGGCACCTATATATGACTTTCTTCCCCCCCGCTGTGATCCCCGAGAAACTTTTCTTCAATCTGCTTCACAATGATGGTTCATAATTTTTCGTCAGCAGTATATCACCTCGGTGTATGTTGATAACCTTGTGTCTGAGTGAAGCGGAGGTCCCCCGCACTTGGCGGGTCTCCTAACCTGCAGAGGGCGGTGAGGTTTGAGGTCTAATGTTCTGTCTTCTCCTTATTGCAGAAATCCCCACCTGTGTGTATGGAGATAAACTGAGGGGGCAGGTGGAGGAGCGGCTGGCCTTCTACGAGACCGGAGAGGCTCCACGCAAGAACCTCGATGTGATGAAGGAGGCCCAGGCAGAGGTCAGTGTCTCTGGATGTAAAACGCCTGGCGTTGGGTGTAGAAGGTTCTGACCAGGAAGGCCTGGGTGGAGGTTGGTGTCCTTGTTGTAGCTGTGGAAGCCCAGGCAGAAGTCCGAGGCTTCTAGTTAGGGGAGCTCGGGTGTAGAAGGTTCTAACCTAGAGGGTCTGGGTGGAGGTTGGTGTCTCATTGTAGCTGTGGAAGCCCAGGCAGCGGTCATTGTCTATGGGTGGAAAAAGCCTGCAGTGGGGGGAGCTCGGGTGTAGAAGTTCCTGACCAGGAGGGGTATGGGTGGAGGTTGTTTTTTTTTTGTGGCCGGGGAAGTCCGAATCTTCTGCTTCAGAGGCTTCTAGTTAGGGGAGCTCAGGTTTAGAAGGGCCTGGGTGGATGTTGGTGTCTCCCATTGTTGCTGGTGAAGCTCAGGCATGAGTTTGAATCTTCTACTTTAGAGGCTTCTAGTTAGGGGAGCTCGGATGTAGAAGGTCTTACCAGGAGGGTCTGGGTGGAGGTCTGTGTCTCCCATTGTAGCCAGTGAAGCTCAGGCAGAAGTCATTGTTCAAGTTAGGGGAGTTCGGGTAGTAGAAGGTTCTAACCTGGAGGGTCTGGGTGGAAGTTGGTCTCTCCCATTGTAGCCGGGGAAGCTCAGGCAGAAGTCATTGTTCAAGTTAGGGGAGCTCGGGTAGTAGAAGGTTCTAACCTTTTATGGATGCTTGGGCAGAGTTCAGTAGGTTCTCCTGGAGTAGAGACTTTTTTAGGGGAGGCATGGACTGAGGTCAGTAGAAGCCCCATATCCCAGGGATGTCGGAAGTGATGAAGCTTTTTATCTCCTGACCAGAATGGTGGAGGCAACAAACTGATTTAATGAGCCTGATCCGACGAGCGTCACTCCAGCAGAGGGGTAGCTATGTCATCTTGGGGATGGATTTGGTTTAAGTCTCCATTGTGGGGTTTTTTTTTAGGCCACCGAAGTCGTAACTGAGATCAAGAGGAAAATTGACAAGAAAGAGCGGAAGAGGAAGAAGCGCGAGAAGAAGAGACTAGCAGCAGCGGAAGAGATGGAGGAAGAAGAGCCTTCAACAAAGAGCACAGAGGAAGCCGAGGTGAGGGTGGTTGTGGTGGGCCCAGTAGGGACAATGTGTAAATCTCCCCTTCCCTGTTGACTTGGAAGGTGCACCCTCCTAGGCTGCCGTCCAAGTGTTGCTTCTCAGTTGCTGACCTCCGATATCTCATTGTTCTCTCAGGAGAAGCCCAAGAAGAAGAAAAAGCAGTCTGAGGAAGAAGAGGAGACACCCGGCAAGAAGAAGAAAAAGAAGCAGCCGGAGGTGGTTGAGGTCTCGGAGGAAGAGGAGGCGACACCCAGCAAGAAGAAAAAGAAGCGGAAGTCTGAGGCGGAGTTGTCGGAGAACGGCATGGAGGAGGAAGAGACTCCCCTGAAGAGGAAGAAGCCGTCCACAGCAGAGACCCCGGCCACAGAAAAGAAGAAGAAGAAACGTTAAAGTGCTCCGGGAGGAGGACGGCTGGGCCAGAGCCGCACTCTACAGACTGGTTATAAGTCAGGACTGCGCCTTTCATTTCATACTTTTATTTTTCTGTACAGAGTATTGCAGCTTGAGGACAATGAGCTGGAACTTCGTCACCTCAGTTTGTGAAATACGGATTAAAGTTTGTATATAACAAGTTCCAGAGTGTCTGTTATATGGAGTTGGGTGGCCATGAGGGGGGAACTGCTGTTCCAAATCCAGGGAGGATGTGTACTGGGGGGGGGTGACACCTGGCTTTAAGATGTGGGCGGGGTTTAAAGTGCTAAGCTCTCAAGCCAAACAATTAAAAATCATGTTTCTGAACAGCTGCTTCCAAGTCCCTCAGCTCAGCTTCCCTGAACTTCCTGTCCAGTACTAGATCACAAAGGACAGAGCAGACTCCAGCAACTGTTCATCTACTAGCTTGGGGGGGAGTGGCTTGATTTACTGTGTCCTGACACACGTGACTACAAAGCACTCTGCTTTAGGGGGGGAGCAGTCACCCTAAGACAGGAAGTCGGGCCCAGTGCTCAGGGCACCAGCTGATTCTGCAGGAAGCTAAAACTTTTATACATCAAGAAGCGGCGTCCATTGTAAGCATTTGAAGTAAAAGTGATGAAGTCAGGTTCTCTTCTATCAGATGTTTAGTGGCCAAAGCCAGCACAGTGCTTCCATGCTTGCCCCTGAAAGACGCTCCTATCTGATCTGCCTGCAGCCTCTGAGCTACAGAGTCTCCCCAGTCCTTGTTGCATAAACAGTCGGTACAACATAGGGATTGATGGCAGACTTTGACCTCTGTAGAGGCCGGTTTGTCCAAGAACTTGAGAGCCTCGGTAGCGGCTCAGACTGGGCAGATCAGAGAGGAGCATCTTCAGGGGGGGGCACTCTGCTGGCATTGACTACAGACGCCATTAAACATCTGCTAGTTAAATGCTGCGCCACTGCAGTGACCTCCTTGGAGAGAGCAGAGGACATGGCCAGACATGAGGACACTTTGGCTGAAGTGTTAGATTGCAGAGCCCGTGTCTAGGATGCTTCCAATCAGCATGGCCTTCAGCCCTCGTTCACACCGGAACGTTTTGTAGCGCGTTCTACGCTCGACGAACGCTCAAAAATATAAATTGCATTGTATTCAATGGTCTCGTTCCCACCTCGGCGTATTTCCGCCTAACGCGCTACAAAACGCCCCGCGCCTGAAAAGGTCCAGGTACTACTTTTGGGCCGTTTTTGTTGTGAGTTTCCATTGGGATACAGCCAAGTAGCCTTTGGAAACGCGTGACGGTCGCGCGAATCGTGGTAAAAAAAACTGTGCGACGGTCGCGCATATGCAATACGCCTAGGTGTGAACAAGACCTCAAGGGATGGCGCCTCTTTGGGGCTGCTCTGGGTGCCACAGGTGACGAGTGATCCTTTCTGTGGCAAAAAGCGTAACGCCTGGCCCCGAGTCTGCTCACAAACCCATCTGGTCCAGGCAGACCCCAGACCTAAGTATGCACGAGAACCCATCAAGATTTCACACAAACCCTCTGACAAGTCGTTCAGTAGAACGGTCTAGCCCTACTTTCCAAAGTGAGGAGGTGTTTGTAAGCCTTTAGGGACACTTTGGCAACCTCCCATCAGACACTTGGGTTTCAGGGGCTACAAGCTAGTTTTGCCGGGCTCTTCATTTCTGTCTGCGCATCTCTAGCGGGTCTTCTGGAGACTTTCTCACCTCATTGGACATCCCTGCATCTCCCTATTCCAGCACATCGGGGATTACGACACGTTGCTGCGAGTCCTCTGCCCTCCTGCGCCTCAGCTGTTCGCCAAGGTGCTGGGCCCCATTGCTGGCTCTCTTGATCGCACAGGACACAGGCAGATCCAGAGACAACAGGGGTAATATGCAGGGGGGTCATCAAGGGATGGGACACTGGCTGGAGCTGTGGGGGACCTTGTATAACCCCTCCCACTCCTGGAAATCCTTAGGTTGGTGTGCTTAGGTGATGGATGTCTGTTCTATGGAAGGAGATGTGGGGTAGTTTTACCTTTTATTATTTTTTTAGTCTGGTTATTCTCTCGTCACCTTCCAGGACAATCAGAGAGAGGCTCCTCCCACTGGAACAGGATGGCATCAGAGAGGCTCCTCCCACCAGAACAGGAAACTAATCGCCGTCACCTAAAAGAGCACAAGCCTGGCACGCTTCAGTTATTTTGGGTTTCCTCCGGCCGAGCAGGACATCGTAACATTTGTTACTTTGCCTAGGCCTTAGTGCTAGTGAGCAGGGGCTGCCCCCGTCTGGGAGTACAGCATCTAGGGTCAGTGGACCTCAAAAGTGCTCACGATGGAGCGTTGCAGGACAGCCCCCTCCCCTCCAAGAACATGCTTTTTTGCTGGAGGTTTGCCCGCCTAGGTGTATGCAGCAAAACTATCCCTCTGATGTTGTGGAGTCTCCCCTACTGCGAAACTTCTGCTTAGGTCTTAGTGTGGACACAGCGTTGGTACGTTGGTTATAAATGTGGCTCGTTACCCGCTTGATGCAGTTAGCAGGGTGTTCCCCGGAGTCAGCCGGGCCATGTGTTCTGACATGGGGTTGCGGTCACACAGGACACCCGTCATGGCACAGTCCAAGTCATGGTTATGTAGATGCGTTTTCTCAGAAGCTGCTCAGAGGTTAATGAGGTTTGCAATCAAGGGCCCCGGGGGAGGTTTTGCACTTCCAGCACAGGGCCCTCCCGTTTGGCCTATCCTCCGCCCCAAGAATCTTTACAAAAGGTCCTGGCGGAGGCACTGGTCCCTCTCAGACTAGTTCACACCTAGGCGTATTGCATATGCGCGACTGTCGCGCGTTTTTTTTACCGCGATTCGCGGTAAAAAAAAGTCACGCGACCGTCGCGCATTTCCGAAGGCTACTTGGCTGTATCCCAATGGAAACGCGCAACAAAACGGCCCAAAGTAGTCCCGGGACCTTTTCAGGCGCGGGCCGTTTTGTAGGGCGTTAGGCGGAAATACGCCAAGGTGGGAACGAGACCATTGAATACAATGGGATTTATATTTTTGAGCGTTCGTCGAGCGTAGAACGCGCTACAAAACGTTCAGGTGTGAACGAGGGCTAAGAGGGATAGGTGTCACCCCTGACCTGGACGATCTACTGTTTTTCGCATGCGGCCAGGAAGTCCTCGACGCAAACCTTGCCGCAAGCATTGCCCCACCCTCGGAATCGGGGTTGGCTCATAAACGTGGAGAAATCTCAGGCGGTTCCATCTCGGAAGGTGACGTTTGTGGGCTACCAAGTGCATACGGAATTAGCGAGCATGTTCCTCCAGGAGGGCAGGATTGCCAGGCACCGTTTTGTAGCGCGTTAGGCGGAAATACGCCAAGGTGGGAACGAGACCATTGAATACAATGGGATTTATATTTTTGAGCGTTCGTCGAGCGTAGAACGCGCTACAAAACGTTCAGGTGTGAACGAGGGCTAAGAGGGATAGGTGTCACCCCTGACCTGGACGATCTACTGTTTTTCGCATGCGGCCAGGAAGTCCTCGACGCAAACCTTGCCGCAAGCATTGCCCCACCCTCGGAATCGGGGTTGGCTCATAAACGTGGAGAAATCTCAGGCGGTTCCATCTCGGAAGGTGACGTTTGTGGGCTACCAAGTGCATACGGAATTAGCGAGCATGTTCCTCCAGGAGGGCAGGATTGCCAGGCTGATGGCAGTTACCGGGGGTATCGTTCAGGCGCATCATGAGACACTTAGGGCTCCTGACAGCAGCCATTCCGTTTTTTTTAGAACATAGACTTGCGGAAGAGCCGCTGATACGGAGATTAAGGGTACTGCGAGATACATTTTTGTCCACTCCGTCTTGGAGGAGCTCCAACACCGAAACCACCGCGGTTGGTTGATACCATAGCTACACGGAACGCACCACGCTGGTTTCGGTGTTGGAGTTCCTCCAAGACGGAGTGGACAAAAATGTATCTTGCAGTACCCTTAAAGGAGAACTATGGGGTCAGTGTTTTTCCCCGTAGTTCTCCTTAGGGTAACGGGAGGACACAAACTAGCGTCCTCCCGTCACCCTAAGCTCAGTATATAGGGAGCTACAGCTCGCGGTATACTAAGACGCCGCAGCTGAAGCGGATCCCGACGTAGATGTCTGGATCCGCCCAGCTGCGTGACTGACAGCTGGCTCTGCCTATCTAGAGGCCCCTCCGCCAGTCAGCGCTGGAGGATCGGGGAGGGGGGAATCCAGCCCCTCCCCCTGTCATGGCAGAGAGCCGTGACAGGATCGAGAGGTGAGTGAACGCCGGTATGTGTTCGCTCACCTCCCGATCTACTGAGCCGACCTGGGACAGTCTCATTGTCACAGGTCGGCTAGAACTATGAGGTGAGTGACAAGCACCCGCCTCATAGTTCTCCTTTAAGGTCCAGATCTCGGCACTATCGTGTTTTTTTAGAACATAGACTTGCGGAAGAGCCGCTGATACGGAGATTTCTGAAAGCTGCGGCTACGGCAAAGCCGCCAGTAATAGCTCGTTTCCCCGCTCGGGATCCGTCGGTGGCCCTGCAGGCTTTCCCGGGACCACCGTTCTCGAACCGAAAGAGACATGTTCTTTGAAGATTCTTACGTTGAAAACGGCACTGTTGGTGGCCATTGAAGAGTCAGCGAGGTAACGCTGTGTCTGTCTCGGATCCAAACTGCGCGATCCTCCCGGATAAAATTATTTGGAGGCCGGACCCGGCTTTTCTTCCTAAAGTGGTCTCGGTTTTTCACAGGACACAGGACGTGATCACCCTTCTGTGCCAATCCATCAAATGAGAAGGAAGCCGCACTACGGGGCATCGATGTTCGGCCGTTGTGTGCTGGAATACCTCGCCAAGACGAAGAGCATTCCAAGGTCAGGCAACCTCTTCGGGTTTTTTTTTTTAAGGTCCAAAGGAAAGGCCTGAAGGCTTCCAAAAGTTCCATAGGTAGATGGATCAAACTGGCCATACAACCAGGGCCGTCTTTAATACTGATTGGACCCTGGGAAAACAT
>NW_017310047.1:0-11980 GCF_000935625.1 Nanorana parkeri
CTACTTAACCCGTTATCTTCTATCGGGTTAAATTTTCTGTTACGGGGTTTTATTAGCCCTCTATGTGATAGCAATAAAGTTAAGTGAAAAAAAAATAGAAAAACGTTTCCAAAAAAAATTTAAAGTTACACATAAAAAAAGAATTAAAAAAACACCATTTTTTTTAAAGTCCCCACCCATACATACACGCATGCAAACATGCGTCGGGTGCGCAAACGTGCAAAAATGACAATTGCGCCCATTACACCGCACATGTTACATATCGCTGCGATTGTCGCAGTGAGAGCAATAATTCTAGGGCCATCAATCACCTATAACACTAAACTGATGAGCTGTAAAAGCTTTTAAAGCGTCGCCTATGGTCAATTTACGGTATGGAATTTTTCTGCGAATTCGCGGGCGCACAAAATTTTAAAGCTTGACATGTTTGCTGTCTATTTCCCCGACGTGACCCCGTCTTTTATATTTTACCAAACAAATTGGGTAATAATAATTGTTTCCTAACATAATGAAAAAAAACTTTTTTTTCCCACAAAATTTTCAGTACTTTTCCCTAAATAATGTAAAAAATAAAACCCCCGTGGTGATTAAATACCACCATAAGAAAGCTCTATCTGTCCCCAAAAAATGGTATAAAATTAATTTCAGTACAGCGTTGCATGACGGAATAAATGTCAGTCAAAGTACCGCAGCGCTGAATACTGAAAAATGGCCTGGAAGCGGTTAAATAAAAGTTTGTTTATTTCATTATATCGGAAGTTTTACAAATCATATTATTTTAAATCCATGAAACTAATTTAAATGTCTAATATCATACATACAATTATTTTAAAAAATTA
The DNA here is from genome assembly GCF_000935625.1 of Nanorana parkeri. Taxonomy (NCBI): domain Eukaryota; kingdom Metazoa; phylum Chordata; class Amphibia; order Anura; family Dicroglossidae; genus Nanorana; species Nanorana parkeri. The sequence continues at coordinate 840 of NW_017310047.1, forward strand.
TTTAAAAAATGTGTGAAAAGTAATTTTCTGTTTCAGACTGACATTTTTTTCATTTCGGTTTAGTTTCGGTTTTGACATTTTCATTTCGGTGCACCTCTAGTACAGAGTCTTAGGGGCCAGTGCGGCTCTCGGGGGGCCAGTGCTAGCTTTTAGAGGGCCAGTTCAAGCTCTCAGGGGGTCAGTGCAGGCTCTCAGGAGGTCAGTGCAGGCTCTCAGGAGGTCAGTGCAGGCTCCAGGTGGTCAGTCCAGGCTCCAGTTGGTCTGTGCGGGCTCCATATAGTCTGTGTGGGCTCCAAGCGGTCAGTATGGGCTTCAGGTTGTAAGTGTAGGCTCCAGGTAGTAAGTGCAGGCTCCAGATGGTCAGTATGGGCTCCAGGCAGTCAGTACAGGCTTCAGGCGATCAGTGTTGCCTCCAGGTGGTCAGTGCAGGCTCCAGGCATTAGTGCAGGCTCCAGGTGATCAGTGTGTGCTCCAGGCGGTCAGTGCGGGCTACAGGTGGTCAGTAAGGCTGGCGGCTGAAGCCGCAGCAGATGCAGCTCTCTGCTCAGGCATATCAGAGGGCCCTCTATAATGCCTGAATAGAGGGACGCGGCTGCCTGGTCATGGCCAGCCTGGATTGCCATTGGGCCGGCAGCAACTCAGGTCGGACCTATTAACAGAGGTGGACCTGGAACCAGAGCTCCACCCTCCCCTGTTTTACTCCGGCCCTGCTCACAGGGGTTTCTCCAACATTTTTACACAACTTTACTTGTCTCAGCAAAATCACAGTTGTCAAAGTCTCACCAAATGCAGGTTGTCACTATAAAAAAACTTCTGCCACATAGGCTGTTTACCCCACATTGGCCACACTGTCTGGTTCTCCTCAGTTTGCCACACAGGCTGGCTCCAGGATGAAGTCCTCCTGACTCCTGGACAGACACCTCCTCTGTCTCCCAGCTGGAACACTGAACATTCGCCAGCAGCCTTTTCATAAGGGTTGTGCTGGTCACCACTAATGTCTGGGCACAGGTATGGATATTTCATCCCTCCCAATGGTCTCTGAAGTCTCCCATTTCCAGGAACCAAAGCCAAATCCGGAAACCCATAAATAACTGCAAAACAAACAATTTCCAAGTAATAGATTGTGCTTTATGAAACCACTCAGGCCCTCTGGCTGAAAGTCCTGGGTGACTATTTTGCTAAATGTGACAGTGGCATTGCCTTGCACTACCATAGAAGGTACTTGAATAAAACACATTCTACTGTATTCCTTATGTAATCCAGAATGCGCTGTTGATGGCTGATGGCATGCTTCTGATAGCTGTGGCTGGTGGTCTGTTCTTTGTTTTCAATTATTATATTTGAAAAAAATATTACATTATTTAAAAAATTGTATGCTGTATGATTATTTAGTTAACTGAACTTATGTCAAACCATTATTAAAAAGAAAACCTAGGCAGTGGAAAAAATTGGTTCAGAGAATTAAACTATGGTTTGGTTTGTGTGGGGGGTAGCGGGGCGCAAATGGAAGACTTGTCCCTGGGCGCCTCATGACCTAGCTATGCCTCTGTGTGAGGGTCTTACATCTCACTGTAGGTCCAAACAAAGTTATACTAAAATATAGGAGATTTAGTATGTTCCCATTATTTGAAAATACCATGGTATAAGTTGAAATTCTTCCTTGTTCACTGTTTAATGGCTAACTGGTTACCACATGTGGTGTATCTGCCGCCGATCTCAGATTGAGGATGTTAATGGGACACAAATTGCCAAAAATAACATTCTTGTGTATTGTAGTTCTGTAAATGTTTTGCAACTTCCTCAGCACTGATACAATCAACTGATTTTCAACATCATGCTTAATGCAGAAATACAGGCAACCCCACCCCCCCCACCCCCCCCAAATGGAGCTTTTAGCCATAATGTGCTAGCGTGCAAAGCATTACCTGCCATACCAATACCCTCCAGTGCAGCACGCCTCATACCCATGTTTGGCTTGGTCCTCTTCCAGGTTCAGAGTCTTCAACCACTTGATTGGCCAGGCCCAGATTACTTACTCTTGCGCAACGCATGTGCACAGATGTTAATTTGTCTTGGTTCTTCAGGTCTGTGCACTGGCTCAGCATACAGAAAAATACCATGCTTACAGCTAGAAAAAAGCTTTTTATGGCAGAAGAGACTTTCACAATCTTTTCTGCTATATGTAGTGCTCACCCCTGAAGGAGCCACCAGAATAACCTGGGTATTTCTGTCCCCAGCCAGAATGTGCCACCCAAACAGGATCCAGAGCACATTAACATAGGGTATTCAGACATTGAGCAGCCCAGGCTAGCTATATACTGAAATATGCAGTACTGAACTATCTCAATTGCTATCTTTGACTTTAAATACCTGATTGCTAATGTCTCAGTCCCAAATAATTTCCAGCTCTCTATACTACTGGCCAGTAGCAATAGTATAGGCTAGCCATCCTTGGGGTCCATACTATGATGCTGAAGTGAGTTGTAGAAATAACACAAATGGGCAGAGGCCTCTCATCACTTCCAGAGTCAATCTTACAGCTGTGATGTCCGTCAGCGAGAGACGAGCATCCCCTCTCTCTTAAGCGGACAACTTTGTTGGTCCTAAAGTCATTCATTGTACCTTTAAGACAATCTCCGGTCACAGGAAGATGCTGAAGAACACTCTGCAAACGCCAATTGGTTGTTCTGAGAAGTCTGGAATAATCTCATGGGATCCAATGTTGAATGGGCGTTGTGGATGAGCTGATGTGGGAAGTTTATTATTGATCTGGTGTAAGTACAGTTGGAAATGGGTCAGGGTCTGTTAAATGTACGTATGGCAAAGGGGTGGTGGCAGCTCTGCAGTGCTGGTGCAGGAGAAGGAGAGTGTTGCAAGGTGCAGAGGTGTGAGCTGCTGTGCGGGCGGGAAGTTGCCGGGGAGAGAGGTTAGTTGGAGATGGAGAGTTAGGCAAGGTGTAGTGGTGTGCACCGTTGTATGGACGGGGAGATGCAGGGGAGAGAGATAGGCGGTGAGACGGAATTCAGCGGTGTGTACCTTTATTGAGAGAACAATTGATGCACCGCGTTTCAAAGTAGTAACACTTCTTTTTCAAGCCGGGTGTAGAAATGATAAAGATATAATTTCATACCATTTTACAAATGTTTTACAATCTTTTTGTTATTTAAAGCTGAACTCCACACAGATATAAAAGCCACATATTAATACAGCTTTGTATTCACTAATACATTCTTAAAGAACAACTCCAGGCATTAAAAAAATTAACCCTTGCAGTAGGGCTCCCCTTGCACTGTAAGGACTAACTGCTCGTTTTTGTCTAAGGTTTAAAATAAAAAATATATACTCACCCGATCCTCGGTCCCACCTGGCTGTGAGACTGGTCGCCACAGCCTCTTCTTCCCCAGGCTCCATCAGTCTAAGGATCCATTACATCATCATGTCCATTGACTTGCATTGGACAGGAAGATCATGGTAGCAATGCATGATAGAATAAGTAATCAAGATTGCATCACATCAAGCAGCAAGGAATGAGACATAAAGCTCACTGGGAATCTAGGAAGTTGTTGAAAGTGATGGGGAAATAGAAGGCAGCACTCCCAAGTAAGCTTTGATTGCATTATCATAAACAACTATAGCAGGGCTCAACATTTCAAGTCCTGAGCTACTAGCCAGGCCTTAAAAGTTACTCGCCACCAGTTGCCCCACCTAACCCTTACCTTGCCCCGGCCTTAACTCCGCCAGGTCAGCAGTGTGACACAGAGTACAGAGATCAGTAACAACGCACAGTACAGAGTTCAGTGGTGTAATGCCGAATACAGAGGCCAGCAGTGTGACTCACAGTACAGAGATCAGTAACAATGCACAGTACAGCGGTGTGACGCACTTTACAGAGGCCAGTGGTACAGAGGTCAGTAATGTAACGCAGAGTGCAGAAGTCAGCTGTGTAACACAGAAAAAACAGGGGCTTACAGTGCACAGTTGATCTGATTCAGGTGCCCTCTTCCTCTCCTGGTGATGGGGATGGGGGTGCAGCGATGTTGCCTCCATGTAACAAGGTGAAGCCTCCAGCAGCCTTGTTGAGCCTCCCTTCAGGTCCCACGCTGCAGAAATGTACAGAGTACAGGGGTCAGCGGTATGATGCACAGTACAGAGATCAGTAACAACGCAGACTACAGAGGTTAGTGGTGTGTCGCACAGTACAGTGGTCAGTAATGTAACGCACAGTACAGAGGTCAGCAGTACAGAGGTCAGTAATGTAACGCACAGTACAGAAGTCAGCAGTACAGAGGTCAGTAATGTATTGCACAGTACAGAGGTCAGCCGTACAGGGGTCAGTAATGTAACGCACAGTACAGAAGTCAGCGATATGACGCACAGTACAGAGGTCAGCAGTGCAGAGGTCAGCAGTGTAATGCAGAAATAACAGGGACTTACAGTTCACATGGCTGATCTGATTAAGGTGCCCTCTTCCTCTCCTGGTGGTGGTGGGGGGAGGGGTACAGCGATGCATCCTCCATTTCCAAGGTGAAGCCTCCCTTCAAGTCCCGCGCTGTCCTGCCAGCCAGTCAATTGTAGCTCTGCAGCCTTCCTCCCAGCCTATGGCAGCTAATGTGGACAGAGGAAGCTGCAGGTGGCCGGAGGAGCAGACGGGACAGGCAGACAGCTGAACTGATTCTCTCTCCCTTGTCTTCTCCTCCTCGCCGACAGCAGCTACAGAGCGGCCGAGGAGGAGAAGAGAAGGGGGAGAAATGAATTGGTGATCACCGCTGCTGAAGTGGCGGCAGTTTCCAACCAGCTGCCCCCCCCCCATGAATTTCCACCCGCCCCTGCGCAATTTTCACTGGGACCAAGCACAGAACCCTGAGGCACGCCACTCATGACCCTAGCCGAATTCGAGAAGGTGCCATTTATCGATACTCTTTATACCCGTTCCTGTAGCCAGTTTTCTGTCCATGTACACACTATTTCATCTATGCCCATAGACCTTAGCTTGTGTAGCTAGCGTTTATGTGGTACCGTGTCAAATGCTTTAGCAAAGTCCAAGTATACCACATCCACCGGCCTCCCTCCATCCAGATCTCTACTTACCCCTTCGTAAAAAGTTAGCAGGTTGGTCTGACAGGAACGGTCTTTCCTAAATCCATGCTGGTTGTTATTTACTATGCCATTATCCCGAACAAATTCTACGAAGTGGTCCTTAATCATGCCCTCTAAAACTTTGCAAACTACCGATGTAAGACTAACCGCTCTGTAGTTCCCGGATGGCATCTGGACCCTTTTTTTAATATTGGAACTACCGTAGCCCTCGGCCAGTCGCTTGGCACTCTGCCAGTCATTAGGGAGTCTTTTAAAATGATGAATAATGGTCCCATTATAACCTGGGTTAGTTCTTTAAGTACCTTGGGGTGTAGATTATCTGGTCCTAATGCTTTATTTGCATTAAGTAGTTTGAGCCTATGTTGTATCTCGGTTTCTGTCAACCACTGTGGAATATTTTGAGATGAACTATGTGCGTTCTTAAGTATAATAACCCCGTCTTTTTCCTGAGTGTATACTGATGAGAAAAAGGTATTCAACGCCTCCGCCCTCTCCCTGTTGTTTGTGACTAACCCCCCGTTATCCTCCATTATTGGGCTTATCTGCTCCTTTCTTACTCTTTTACTGTTTATGTATTGGTAAAAAATGTTGGGATTCTTTTTACTAACTCTGGCAATATGTTTTTCACACTCTATTTTAGCTGCCCGAATTACTTGTTTACATCTTTTGTTACATGCTTTGTAATTATCGAACGCCAATGCCGTCCCCTCCATCTTATATTTTCTAAATGCCACTCTCTTGTCCTTGATGTGTTGCTTTACTGATCTATTTATCCATACAGGTTTGGTTTTTGATCTTTTGATTTTGTTCCCCAATGGTATACACTTGGTAATAGCCTTTTGTAATATGTTCTCACCTGATGAAGGGGATCATTTGTGACCCCGAAACGTTCGTTGTTTTTTACCACGATGAACGTCAATAAATAGACGTATTTTGCAAGTTTGGAGTGCCGGTGTCTCTGCTTCAGCTCACGGATTTACGGCTGCCACCCGTTGACTACCGCAGCACCCAATTCTTGAAGGGATTTATGCTGTCAGGAGTGCGATGGGACCATGGACTATCTATGTTCTTAAAACATTCCCACTTCTGTTCAGTGCTCAGTTTCTGAAATAGGCTTTCCCATTTGATTTCACACATGAGCTGGCGTAGCTTATTAAATTTAGCCTTTCTGAAGTTTAGGGTTTTTGTCCAACCCGCCAATACCCAATGTTGAAGGTAATCACATTGTGATCACTATTACCCAGTGTCTACCCCATTGCAATATCCCCAATTAACTCTACATTATTAGAAATGATTAAATCTAGGATTGCATTTTTCCTAGTTGGTACCTCCACCATCTGATCCATGAAGATGTCTCGCAACATGTTCAGAAAACTGGCCGCCTTTGTAGAGTTGGAGGTTCCATTAACCCAATTTATGTCTGGATAATTGAAGTCACCCATAACGATGACGCTACTCTGCTTCTCGGCTGTTTCTATTTGGGAGTGTAGCTGAGCTTCCCCCCCCCTCCCCTATATCTGGGGGTTTATAACAAATACCCACAATAAGTTTACGGCTAGCCTCCGATCTATCAAGTTCCAGCCACAAAGATTCCACGTCTTCCCCACCATTTACCGCGATATCATCCCGTATGTGCACCTTTACAGTAGATTATTTTTAACATAAATTCAAACTGCATAGCTGGCTCCATGCTAGCAGAAGTTCCAGTATCGGTACTCGGTATCGGCGAGTACGGAAATATAAATGGTATTGGTGCATCCCTAGTAAAAGTACTTTAACTAGTTTAAACTATAAACTGTTTTTAATAATTTGAATAAAGGCTGCATTCAAAATGGCTAAAAGGAAGTGCTGGGTGGCTATTAGAAAAGTCTGCCTTATCCTATTATCCTTAAAGATACACGTTTGACGCTGCCTTTGTCTGTTGTTACAATCTCTTGTATGCCTGAAAATTTTCAATAAAATATATTTCTGTAAAAAAAGAAAAGTCTGCCAAGCATCCTCTAAACCAGTGGTTCTCAACTCATGGGTCGCGACCCAAAAGTGGGTCGCGAGCCCTTCTGCAGTGGGTCGCGGCGCCATCACGAGAAATGTACCGAGCTGAAAGGCATAGTATTCAAAGGAGTGGTCAGAGAGTGACTCAGCAGACTGAAAGTTATTGGTTTGGACATCAAGATATCAGATGTGCAAGAAAGATCTGGTCATCTTGGGTATGTCTAAGTTCATTTGGACAACTAAACAGGAATTCTTACATCCTTTTTCTGACAAAACAGATAAAAAGTGAAGAAGTAGTATTTTCTAAAGAAAAAAATCTTCCATACAGTATATACTGTTGGGGTTTTATAAATTCTGTATAATATCATATTTTTAGACCATGCCTTGTTTATTAACCACTTGCTGACTGGGGTGTTAAAGCCCCTTCCTGGCCAGGCCATTTTTCAGTATTCAGTGTTGCGGTACTTTGACTGATGTTTATTCAGTCATGCATCGTTGTACTGAAATTCATTTTATGTAAATTTTTGGGGACAGATGGACTTTTCTTTTAATCACCACGGGGGGGGTTTATTTTTTACTGTATGATGAAAAAAGTTTCGGAAATTTTGAAAAAAAGCCTGTTTTCCCTACGTTATGTTATAAAACATTTGTGGTCAGAGTTACTTACGATCCTGAAGTCTTCATGAGCTCTACCAATACAAACCTGATGTGTGCCATGATTTTTGCGGTCAGTGTGCCAAATTAGGGGGCACACTCTAGTGAAATGAAGGAAAACAGGGGAAGGGCGGGAGGGTCAGCTGCGATCTTGCTGTGACGTGGGAAGGACCGCCCCGACACCCTTCTTAAGGGGAGGTGAGCCGCCGCAACTCCTCCCACAAATACGGCCAAAGTACTTTGGCCTTTCACTTGTGGTCAGAGTTACTTACGATCCCGAAGTCTTCATGAGCTCTACCGATACAAACCTGATGTGTGCCATGATTTTTGCGGTCAGTGTGCCAAATAAGGGGCAAAAACAACCAAGTAATATAATGCCTTTATTGATTGCCATCAATAAGCAAGCTTGGAGAAAGCATCGGCCATTTCTGAACTTGGACTAGGAATATACCTATTGACCCAATTACCCAATTGTTTGGTAAAACATAAAAGACGGGGTCATATCGGGTATGTTGACACCAAACATCTCAAGCTTTAAAATTGCGTGCGCTCGCGAAATCACAAAAAACTACCATGCCGAAAATTGGCCATAGGCGCTGATTTAAAAGCTTTTACCGCTCATCAGTTTAGTGTTATCAGTGATTAATGGCCCTAAAATTATTGCTCAAAGTTCCACGTTTGCAGCGATATGCAACATGTGTGGCCTAATAGCTGTTTTTGCACCTGATGCGTATTTACGTTTATTTGTGCATGCACGTGGGGGCGGGGGACTTTTTTTTCAGGTTTTTTTTGTTTATATGAAACTTTCATTATTTTATTTTTTACATTTAACTTTATTGCTATCACATAGGGGGCAAAAATATACAATGGCAGGTCCTCTTTATGGAGACATCAGGGGTCTCTAAGACCCCTAATGTCACCTTGGGATCCCCAAAAAAGCTGAACCAGAGATCTGCTTCCCCAGGCGGAAGTAATGTGCGAGAATGCTGATCTCCCCTCCGTTGTCACTGCTAGTAGCCGCTCTGCCAGTCCTGGGCCCACAGGGGGGGACAGCGGAGCCCGGGATTACCGGCAGAGGCGATGGAGGGGGGAAGCGCGGCAGGGGGCATGTTTCTTAATGTCATACAAGCGATCAGCTGGTACTGGCTGTTTACATTCCCAATGGGATTACGCTTGCCTGCACACGCTAGGGCAGGGGCGTCCACTATTTTTCGTCTGGAGATCTACTTTTCAAATGACGAGCTCATTGAGATCTACCAACGAAAAAACACCTGCATTCAGGGGCGGGAGGGGGCGTGGCGGTGCATTGAAGTCAATGGCACCGCAGCCAGGCGGAGCCGCTGTGACAGAACAGACGAGATATGAGGGGAGAGAGAGGCGCCGGCTGTCAGATCCTGGCCGAGCGTCTCTCTCTCTCCTCACCGCTCTTCATTAGTTCTGTGACAGCGGCTCCGTCCTCCCCCGCCGACGGTTCCTTCACTTCTTCTCGGATCTCGCTAGGGAGAGCAGCGGGGATCCAGAGAAGCGGCGGGAGGAGAGGACCTTGTGGGCACCCCTGCACTAGGGGGTTCGCAAGCAGAAAAATTACATACAGGCACGTGTAACCGCTGGGAGGAGTCCACCATCCGCTTGTGTTTTCACAATGGGCGGACGGCAATTGGTTAAAGTGACATTAAAGGCATACTTTCCCCCTCCCCTCCTAATTCTGCTGTAAGGACTTTCCTTATGTGATGCCTCTTGACCGAACAGCTTCTTCCTTCCATTCGTTTTCTACAGTCCCTCCAGCGTTGCTGTCGGTCTTTGATCCAGTGCAGACTCCTCATGCGCACTCCCAGCTGCCCGACTGTGTCCATTCAGTGTCTGTGTTGCTCTCTTCCTCTCCCCATTGATCTGGACTGCGCATGTGCCTGCCCAAACTTCCGGCTTCAATGTGTTCGGGAGCCGGACTTCTGCAGCCGGGAGCGAGCGGGGCTGAGCCAGGTAAGTTAGTTACTATTTGACAATTGTTTTACATTTTTTTTAATGTTGGGGCATATATCTACCGTGTTTCCCCGAAAATAAGACAGTGTTTTATATTTTTTTTTCTACGAAAAAAGACACTAGGTTTTATTTTCGGGATACTGCTTACTAGCAGTAGATATATGCAAAAAAATAGACTTTAATACAAATTTTACAACTTTTTTTCTGCGTGTCTAAAGCTGGGAGGGAAGATTATTGGTAAACCTAGAAAACTGACCTTCTAAATCAGAATGCCTATTCATGTTTTTATATGTTCCCCTTTTGCATTAGGATAAAGGGGGCCATATGCTCCATCACACTAGGTCCATGATCACAGGTGACCTTGCCCATGGATGGGCTGCTTCCAGGACACTTCTCCATTTTTACTGAAATAAAATATACGATCAGAGTTTAATGCCTTACTGGTTCAGACAATTACTGCCATCAATTAAAAATTACAGTACATTATCTTCTATGCTGTATATCATACCCATACACATATGACCATAATCTGCTGTGAATTATGGCCACCTCCCCTCTGCAAGCTCCAGCTTGCCACTTCTAAAAACTCAGGTCCAGTCTTAAGGGCAAGATCTACCACCAAGGCAGCAAATGTAATCCAAAGGTTGGCTTTAACTTGGTTCCCTATACACAATCTTTAGGAAACCCCTGTCCCCATTAACCCAGACATGCACATGAGTATTGTCTTCAGTACTCACTTCACCTTTGTGTAGGCCAAAGTGGCCTGGTACACCTGCCCTCACTGTCAGAACTGAACCCTCACAGATTTCATGCAATTCTCTTCAGCAGCCCAAAAGAAAAGAATATCCAATTGAGTTCAGACAAATAAAACTCAGTCTTTTACTCCAAAAATGTGGCAACTGTCAAAGGTTAAAAGCGAAAACATTATCTTCTGCAGTATAGTGATACATCATTTTATTCTGGATTGCAAGCAGAATATCATTCATTTTTAGGCATTCCAACATTTAGTTAGTTTACTGAAGCTGGGTAGCTTCCTCTATCTTCCCATTTTCCAAGGTTAATCCTCCCCAAATGGTAATCGCAGTTCATGATATAGAAAGAATTGAGGCTCATAATGACAGTAAAACCCCTACTGCACATTTGCTCCACTCCTCTTCTGCATCACCTACCTATCCTATCCCCCAACAGACCTATTGACTGGTACCCAGATAAAGCATGCCTTAGCTTTAAAGTAAAGTTACCATTGGTCGCCGTTTCCCATGGAAATTCCCCATTTTAAGAGGTCTGTCACTGGGAAACTAATGTCCTTGATGGTGTCCCCAGGGCCAGTGAATGCAATTTAAATGAAAAATAACCCAGATCCTCCATTACATTAACCCCCCCCCCCACACACACACACACACACACACACACACACA
>NW_017310047.1:11992-29271 GCF_000935625.1 Nanorana parkeri
CACACACACACACACACACACACACAAACACAATTCTCTTCCTTCCTTCTATAGCTCTGACCCCCTACTGCCTCTGTTCCTCTGACAACCTGCACTTCCTCTATTAATAATTTTTCTCTCCGTTTCCCTTTTTACAATGTTTTCACCATAGGCTTAGACCTTCTCCTATTTCCATTCTTTTTCAATAAGCCTAAACACAGATTCATGGTTGTTTAATACTTCGGTCTCACTAATATATACCCCTCCTATTGTAAATACAGTTTTTGGTACCAAACCAGGTGTCATTTCAACCACAAAGTTTGAATGTTCTCCCTGTGCTTGCGTGGGTTTCCTCCAGGTACTCCAGTTTCCTTCCACACTCCAAAGACATGCTGGTAGGTTAATTAGCTCCTCTCTAAGTTGGCCCTCTATGTATGCATGTGAGATAGGGACCTTAGATTGTAAGCTCCTTGAGGGTAGGGACTGAAGTGAATGTGCAACTATGTAAAGTGCTGCGTAAATTGTCGGCGCTATATAAATACCTGTAATTATAATAATTATTATTATTATAAAAGCCGTTGACTTTTTAACATAGGAAGCCCTTAAATTATAATTTAAGGGCTTCCTATGTTAAAAAGTCAACGGCTCTCATTTCAAATCTACCATACATATCCATTCTCTTACCCTCGGTGGATGTGGTAAAAGCCAATTTTGTGCAATTAGTTTCCTAGCAAGGAAATGTGTTCTGCTAGCCCCCAGTCTCAAATTTCCCGGCCCCTTGAAATATCTAGGTGTCTAAAAATGCACATGCAAAGGTTGCATACAAGATTTGTTTCAGAAAACCATTAATATGTTGCACAACATCTTTCACTATCATACTAACTTAGAACACCTCTAGATCAAATGAAACAATCCTCACCATATCTTCTATTACTGGTATCTTGTAGTGTATCATACAAGTTATTTTCCCCAGTGAGCTTTTTGCATGATGTATTTGCATATACTGGTATAACATTGCTTAGGTATTGGAAATTCTTCCTGTAACTGTTGAAATGACTTTGCAGAATTAAAATCCTAATTCATAAATTGAAAAAATACCCCGCAAGGGATAAATTCTTTAAATTCTGCCAACTGATATGGGGGATGAGTCTCCTTTCCCCAACTGCCAAATTGTTGCATTTCCGCAGCTAAGTAATATAGCCAGGGGTTTGTGGTAGCTATGCCTCCCTCATCAATTGCCTGTTGTATCGTTGCAATGTGCAGCCCAGACATTTTTTCCCCCTATGTAATACATATAATAACTGAGGCATCTAGATCACCCTTTAGGCCTGGTTCACACTGAGCGTTTTGTTGCCTTTTTTCTGCCCTAAAAAACGCTAAAAATGTACGCCCCGAAAAAATCCCATTCATTTTTATGGCCCTGTTCAATAAGCAAAATGCCTGCAGCTGCAAAAAGTACATGAGCTTTTTTTGGCATATTACAGCTTGTTTTGGCCCCACAGACTTAATAGGAAATGCTTGAAAATGTGCATTTGCTGTGTTTTTGCGCGTTTGCGCGCATTTTACGCATGTTTGCTTATTAACATCAATGAGCTACAATCATGCAAAAAACACGCAAAAATGTGCATCAAAAACACGCGTAGAAATGTGCAGAAATGCTGTTGCCTAGGTGTTGCCTAAAATTGGTGGAGAAAAGATTTAAACACAAGGGGCTTCTTTTCAGTAAGAGGGGTTAGGGTCTGGAACTCTCTGCCACAAGCAGTGGTATCAGCTGAGAGTGTTGAATCATTCAAAATGCATTTGTACAATTTCCTCAGAGACTGTAACATACTGGGGTACAGGTACCCTTAAAAAACAAGATCACACGGGCACTAATACACGCATACTCATGCAGAATCAAAAACATAATCGCAATAGGTTGAACTTGATGGACCTGTGTCTTTATCCAACCTCATATACTATGTAACTATGTGTGAACCCAGCCATATAAGGTTAGATATATCAGAAATAGGTAGTTAGCAAGAAAGTTTACACCACAAGTTCTACTGTGTACAAAATTTAGAAAAATGTGGATCCACATTTAGTGAAATGTATACCTAGGGAATGGAAGACATTATAATACCTAAATATTGAGGAGCTCATTTACACCAGGTGCATTGATCAATATTCATCAACTCAGGATAAACACAAGAGCCCATAAAAAAACAATTGTTTTCTTTGTGCCCTGTTCCCTAGACATGTGATTTGATTTATTCCGAATTAAAATTACATCTGAATTTCTGAATGAAAAAATAACGAAACCGAACATATCCGATTTTTTGATAACGAAAATTTTTGGTATGCATCCAAATTTTTTTCCGAATGTCATTCGGAGTGAACTTTTGTTGTTAAACATCAAAGTAAAGTTGATACCAGACCTCGACACACACACAAGTCTGGTAAGGAATTTTTGTTCTTGGCGTTGTGGTCCCCCATAAAATTCCTAGACCTAAAGGGTCTGGTATAAATTGGGGGTAACACACACTTTTTTATATTGTTTCTGTGGACTGTTAAAAAAATGTGAAATACGAAGTTAACTAAAATTTGGGATTTGTTTGAATCCGAATCACTAACTGAATTGACTTTCGGACCCGACTCCTGAAAAATTAAATAACGAAAAATCCGAAACAAAACAAAGTGAATTTTTTGCCCGCACACATGTCTACCGTTAATGCCATATTGCTGCATTGAGGTGCTGCACTTTTCTGTAGCATAATGCACATTACTGCATGTCACCACACTGCAGCTTGTCACAACATGCTGCAGCGCATAGATTTGAATAAAATCAAAGTTTGTGAAAATTTCAATAAAGTAAAAAAAAGAAAAAGGTTACAACGTATCGCACCACCTTTCACAATGCACATCCACATGAAACATAACATGTGCAGGCTGGTGTGAATCAGCCCTTAAAGAAGTGACAATCTTAATGGAAGTGGAAGAGTTTTGTAAAGAACCTTTTAAATCATCAAAGGGTAGAAATACAGACTTACTCCAATTAATAAGTGACCCTGCAAAATGATGGAAATTATAGTCATAGCAGATCTCTAAGGAATGACCAGTTTTTCAAAAAAACAAAAGAACATCCTTTGCATATAACGCTTTTATGTCTTCCACAGAGCCTTGTTTGAACCCATTAATATCTGATGAATATCTGATCATAGCTGCCATTGGTTCACACTGCTGATCCCTTGCGTACAAAAACTTTGTTCTGTCAGCAGAGACAGAGACACTCCATCCACACTGCTCCACTGAAGGGTTTCTCCCACTACTGGGGCTTAATTAAAGGGGTGCAATTGATTAAGCCTCAGTATTGAGTGAAAACTGAAAACCAATGGAGCGGGGGACAGAAGTGAAGTGTCTCTAAAAACAGAATAAGGTTTTTCATGCAAGGGATCAGCGGTTGCTGGACAAATTCTACATACATTTTAACCATTACTATTTAGGTGCATTTGTTTGGGTGCATCACTCTGTCCAAGAGATATGGGAGGATGGAGCACTTTGAGTTATTACACTATTTTTTTAAATCCCCTAATAGAAATGTGAATGTTTAGGCTAGGCGATTAATATCTAGTTTAAAAAAGTCTACAATAAAAGGTTTTTCCATGGGTGATATAGGGCAAACACTTGTGGTTTTGTTTAGAATACATAATATCTGTTCTGGGAGGAATTGAATGGCCAACTATTTCGCAATAAACCATCACACTACCCTCACGAGTTAAGGAAGTGTTACTTTGAAATAACCATCAGACGGAAGCTTTTCTTATCTCGACAGCTATCGGCAATATTTCTTCTTCTTCCTGAGGGATGTGAGTATATTTTTTATTATTTATTTATTTATTGTTAAAGTATTCTTCTGCTAATGATTATCAGACATTAAGAAGATGTTAATCTAAAAAAAATGTAATTGCCAAGTGTGTTAATAAATGCCAGAACATCTTTAGTTTATAATTGTGGCAGTACACAGAGGAGAATGGTCATTTATTAGGAAAGGCTATCTAAAAGGATATGTGTACATTTAACACTATATTATACTGTTATAACACAGTTATACTGTAATAATATACTGTGTACTAGACATGTAAAGGCTCAAGAAATTTGTTTCATTTCAGATTGCTGAAAATTTATTTTCAGATTTCTGATCTGAAATTCGATTTATTATTTGGAAATGGGATTGATTAAAATTTTTCGTTTTCAGTTTGGATTGATCCCAATGTTTTGTTTTTTGTTTTAGCTGTGATTGATCCAAAATTTTAGTTTTTTTAGTTTGGATTGATCCAAATCTTTCTTTTTCAGTTTGGATCGATCTGAAGTTTTCAGATCTACTGTATTCAAATCTATTTGGATGGAGTTTATTATGTTGTTAAATCTAACAATTGAACAAAAACTGTGTGGGGTCCCCCCTGAAATTCCTACCAGACCCTTTAGGTCTGGTGGGAATGTTAGTTGCTATGTCCACACCCGACGTACACCAACTGCAAGTGATAGCTCTCTTCCTGAATGTAATCAAAGGGGTGTAGGAAAGTCACTGGATCAACACAAGGGCACATAGATTGAGGTGCTGCATTTTTACGCAGTGTGATGTACTTTACTGCATGCTGAAACACTGCAGCTCATCACAACATGTTGTGCATAGAATTGAATAAAATATAATTTTGTGAAAATTTCAGTGACGAAAAAAAATGTAACAATGCATCGCACCACCCTTCACTATGCACTTTAGTATAGAGCACAACAAGTGCAGGCAGGTGTGAATCAGCCCTTAAAGAAGTGACAATCTTAATGAAAGTGGAAGAAAAAGGGAATTTCAAATCATCATTGGGTAGCAACACAGAATTACCTCATTTGATCGGTAACCCCAAAGAATGAGCATAGGTGAATATTACAGTCAAGACAATTTCTAAAGAATGACCAGCATCTCCCAAAAACTAAAGAACATCCTTAGCATATAAGGTTATGTTTTCTTTTACAGAGCTTTAGTTTAAATCCATTATTATCTGAAAAATATCTAATCATAGCTGTCATTGGCTCAATAGCTATTGGAAATAATAAAAGGGGACAAAGGACTCCCTATACAGGTGCCAAACTGTAATTAAAAGGCCTATTCACTAAAAGGTGAAGAGTTTGGAGAAGGCAGGAGACATGAACTGCGAATTCTTCACCCTATAGTGAGTAGTCCTGTAAATTTTAAAATATTAAAATTTAGTTGGGTCTTTTAAAAAGGTGATTTGGGGCTCCACAGGGCTAACTGTTGCATGACAAGTACACTATGTTTTCCAAAGAGCAATCCATCATTTAGCACCAAGACATTTCAGTTCTTTCTTGCACTAAACCTTCACTCTGGTGTTTCCTTATTTCCCCAGTACAAGAAGTGTTACTGTGAAATGACCATCAGGATGAACCTTTTCTTGTCTCTGCAACTATCATCAATATTTCTACTTCTTTTTCTTGATGGACGTGAGTATATTTTTATTATAGTTATTGTTAAAGTATTCATCTGCTAATGAATACCAGAGGTTAAGAAGACGTTAAAAGGACATTAAATCTTCACTTTTTTTTTATGTTATGGAGCCAGACTTATTTAAACTGCCTTTTGTTTCTTCTTTCAACTGTTTTATTTCCTTGATTTCTAGGTTGTCCCCAAACCACTAGCCACCACACCTCCCCCCACCACCTGTGTGCAGATGTCTTCATCACCTAGCCAGCTGCTGAGGAGACACCCATGCGTGCGTGTTTCCCCACCTGCTCCCACAGTCACAGTTTGATGGACAGCACAAGGAATAAATTGCTGAGTTTGTTAATAAAACCCAGAACATCTTCTGTTTGTAAATGTACCAATACATAACACAGAATTATTGCAGGTTATTCTTTAAGAAAGGCTATCTAAAAGGATATGTGTACTTTTAGCACAGTTATACTTTAAATAATGCCCTCCCAATAGCAACTGCATCAAATCCGATACTTAGCTGTCTACGGTCCTTGTAAATCTTCAGTATGTAGCCCCTCGTACCTGCAAATCCTCCTTACAAAAACGTCACCCAGCATGGCCTTGCATGCTCAGTAGAATGTCCATTCATTTCTATTGAAAGGCCATCATCATTAGTCCAAATAAGTAGAGTCTTCCATTAAAGTCATAATGGGTAAAAGTAGACACAAAATATTTACCTTTTTTGCAGAAAAATCCAGAACAATGGAGCTCTTAAATTCATGGTGACTGTTTATGAGGTTCCATATTTGACAATGTCAAATCTGCAAGAGGGGCAGGGTTTCTATTTTTCCAGCCGCTAACTAAATGTACTTTGTAAATGTACAAACATTCTGTTTGCAAGTGTACCTACTCATTTTTGGAGTCTTAGTCACTTTACTTATTTCGCTGTTTTTTTAATTCACATTATAGAAATTTGTGTGGAAATTGTTGGGGGGAGAGAGGCAAAACCCCATTCGCGACCTTACATGGTATATATAAAACAGAGAATGAGTTTCTGTGGAGGAATGCTGGTTACCCCAGACTGGGTCTTAACTGCAGCACACTGTAACATGTAAGTACATCAGCTGTGGCATATGGGTGTTAGTTATATTTTTACATGAATCACTGAGATCTTGGGGAATGTTAAATTAAATTTTACTTTCTTAGAAGAACATTACATCAGATCTCAGTGCTTCATCTAAATACAAAACCAACAGCTTATGGGCCCAGGCACTAAACAGAACACTGCAAGTCAACAAGTGTCGCACCCAAGCAACTGAAAGATAGCAAGCTGTTCAGATAGGAAGTTTGCGATCACAAAGCTCATTAATACCAACAATGAGTACATCTACTCCCCACTTTTCACAATGCTTGATCTTTTCACTACTGCATCTATCAGTTGTTGCAAGGGGAGGAAGACTAGAGTTGGATTAGATTCACCCTAGTTAAAGTGTCTCCAACATGAGAAAAATATGACGGCTGACATTGCTGACATCTTTTTGGAATTGCTAATTGCCTGCCTGGCTTCAATATTTTGATTTACAGACCCAAAACAAGCATATTGTTAATGAGTGTAAGAATGTCATACCTTTATATTTGTTCTAAGTCAGAGATTCAGAAAACACTAAGCCAAAGCATCAGCATGGCAGCCAATGGTACTGTACATCTTTTTTCAGGGCAGGGCAGGCAAAGCCAACAATGAGGCTTACATTAAATTCCTTTTTTCCCCTATAGGGTTTTTACAAATTTTTTATTAGAAAAGCAGATCTTGCTTCTTTAGTGCAGGGCCTACTTTAAAGGAAATTTATAATATTATGTATGCTTTATTATTCTGCATATTTTGCCTTTTGTTATTCTTTTCAAGACTTATTAAATTGAGAAAAATATGTTTCTTTCTTTGTTAAAAGCTTATTTGTAAAATAAATATTTTATATCTGTAGTACCCCCTGAACCCCAGTGGTCAGAGAGGGCTGACATTTCACTCTCAGGGGCAGATCATTAGCCGGTGAAGGGACATGTGATCAAGAAAGCTGAGTGCCAGTCACTTTAAGTGCCTTTTTAAATGCTTTATTGCAGAACATCAACTAGGAGAGAGGGTATAGGGCTTAGGACATACAAAGTAAAAATAGAACAATCTCCAGGCTCCTCAACCCTTTCAGACTTTCAAAGTACAGAATCAATAGCAGAACAGGGGCAATAGAGCAACAGCTGAACAGGGATGGGCATGAGATCTTTCCTAAGAGAGAGAGGTCAGACTTACTCCTGAGGTTCACATCAGCATCAGGCACCTCTAGTAGTCTTAAAGCGTCTCTGGTTTTCTTCCTCAAATCAGTTCCTGACCTCTCCAAGGTCCACATGTGTGGCCTCCTCCTGGCTAGAGGCCTAGTCAGCATTTCCATCTTTGTGCATCCCACACCCAGGCTAAGCCTGAGGCAGGCTGGAACTGGAACTGAGCACATGGCAATCCCCTGAGTATTTATGCACTCTGCCAGGATGCACCACTAGCCATGAAAATACTAGTGATTGGCTGGAGAGGCATAGACACTCAAAATGTTCTCTCATTGGCTGCCCCACACTGCAGCAGGGTCACACCCCACTCAGGCAGGTACAATCAACAACAGAATACCTGGAATTAACCAGATAATAGCCAACTATGAATCAGCTAGACTGATTACAGCTCTAGCCACAGTACATTTCTAGTAGCCACTCCACAAAAGGTTGTAGGGGCTACAGCTACATAATACAAACAGATATAAAGCTTCAGTTTGAAAAGTTGTAAGCTTAAAAAAAAATAAATACAATTGTTCCCATACCATTAATGTTTCCCTTTAACTCAAGAAGCCACATGGATAAAGCTGCCTATATACTGTAATATTTAATTTGTTCAACCCGCTGACTGAATTAAGAAAATATAACAGTTTCCTCGATAAATTCTTAATTGATTTGTGTTGATCGAGAAATCGCCCAATGTTTGCATTGTATTCTGACAGCGGCTGATGGCTACCGTCACAATAGCCAAACAGAGCTCATTGGCTGCTGGCTCTGTTCGTTCGAAGATTTTCCAACCGACTCCTTCGATCAGCTGATTATGGGATGCCGTCTGAAAGGGTGCCAACAGCAGCACCCGCTGTGTGAATTTCGGCCAGTTCATCAAGAACCATCCAAAATTTGTGCAGAGTATGGCCAATTTAAATTGTACAAAATCTTGAAAGAATTTTTAATAAGTGAATTCCTGTTACATATCACATTATCTGAAAAACCTTCATATATTTTTTTCCCCACAGTAATTATACAGCAAAAATTATACTTGGTGCCCATTCGATTTCTGGTGTAGAAAAGGAAAAACAGTTTCGAAAAATCAGAAAAGTGATTACACATGAGCGTTATAAGAAAGGATCACTCAACTATGATGTTGCGCTTCTGAAGGTAAAAATAATGCTGCACTCTTCTAGTGTTTAAGTGGTCTATAGCGTATTATCAACAATAGTAATGAGCATATTTGGTAATATGAACACTAATGCAGGAGAACGCATTGAGAAACTTATGGGATTGGATTTCTCAGTTTCTTGTTTCAAGAGATTGATAGGTTACAGTAAACTGTCAATCCTGTCAACTTATTAAAAAAACCTTTGGAGACTGTTGACATTATTTTTCCATTTACACAATAGCCATCTGCATGCAGTTCAAGCCGCATTAGTTACCAGAAACAAAATTATTAAAAGCTTTTAAAGCCAAATATATGTCTGCCGATGCCTGTACTGCCGATGCCGTATATTTGAATAATTACCCAATTCTTCCTGTACACTGCTTTTACCTAATTGGGTTTAAGTCACTCTAAGCCCCAAAACATGAATGTAATATATTGCAGCTTTGACGAGGTGGCTGCAATACTTCTCCTTTTTCAAGCTTATCCTGCAAATAACACACTTATTTCTTTCCTACAGTGGCTAAACTTACTCCACTATATCTATGAAGGAAGCCACCTAGGTTGGACATCAAACATCAGTCCTTTTTTCATCTCCATTACATGGTGGGTGGTGGGAGTAGTAGTAGTAGTTTACAGAAGAAAGACACAATTGTTTGTGCCTATAGAAGTAGCACTACTTTGTAAATTTTTCTGTGAATGAGTAACTAGGGGTACAATGTACCCCTTACATATTCCCATACAGGGAAAACTGGATATCTGGAGGCCCCCTTATAATAATGGAGCTTATAGATTCTGATATGGCCCTTGTCCCCATCAGCGTCCTCATCAAGGATAAGGGCCTAGTGTAGACCTTTAGGGGGAACCCCACGTCGTTTATTTACAAACAAAACTTATTGCCCAGGAAATGTACAGTGCCACATTAAGTGCAGATTTAAGGTATCCCCAAGCATGTTGTTTAAATTAATTGTGTATTTTTAATGATGCCCTTTAAGCCTTGCTGCCCGCTAAATGGTATTCTTACAAACATTTCTTTGCATTAAGTAAGTTTCCCATGGCAGTGCCAAGCTAAGCATGCCTTTTTTGTTTCAAAAGCTTGAAAACTGGCCTTGGAAAAAGTCGATAGGCATTAGGTTAACTATATGCCTTTTGTAGAACCACACCCATTTTAAAATGAATCTCTCCCCCTACAAGACATGTGATTCATTCCGAATTGAAATTCGTACAAATTTTTGGAAATTTGGATGCATCCTAATTTCCGAATGAAAGATAATGTATCCAAACTTATCTGAATTTTCCAATAACGAAATTCTGATGCATCTTAAATTTTTCCAAATTTCATTCATAATTAACTTTTGTTGTTAAATGTTAAAACAAACAAAAAAAACCAGCATGGAGTCCCCTCTCCAACTCATACCAGTCCCTGTAGGAATTTTAGGGTGGACCTAAATGCATGGGGTCCCCTCTAAAAACCCTTATCAGCTCCTTGATCCTGGCATTAGGAAAGGGGGGGCAAGCGTGTGCGTGCAAAACACAAAAATTCCCCAGCCTCAGCCTGCCAGCCAGCCTGCAACCAAACAAGTAGCCCTGTCAACAGTATGCGTTAAAATCAGAGGTTTTAGTTGCACAAACTTTTGGCCAAAAATATGTAGAAGCCACACTGCCGCGCCAAGGCACCTCTGCAAAGTGTAGTCCTAACTCTATGTATCCGAGTCTCCAAGTGTGAGCATATTAATGAAGTTGATAAATTACATGCAGGTGTACCTGGAGGCAGCCAACTCCTCCTAATAAGGTGCAGGGACGCACTGGAGGCCCAGCAACCAAAAATGCACGCTGGGACTCCAGTGCGTCCCCCTAACCCAAAATAGTAAAACTAGAAAAAAATGGTACATGCATGAATCTATAACCGGCCTTTATAGCAGGGCGCACATTGGGAAGGCTTACAACAATACAAAACACAAAAATTCCCCAGCCTCAGCCTGCCAGCCAGCCTGCAACCAAACAAGTAGCCAAGCCTGCAACCAAACAAGTAGCGTGTGCGTGCCCCCGCCCCTCTGCACCTTACTAAGCCACATGTCAGTATCCAGCAATACTTCCTGAAGAAGAAAATGGATCAAGTTACTCAGTGGATCTCACTGACAGTTGCCAACGAACTTCCCCCAGAAGTGGTCGGGATTACCTGGATGAAAGTAAACTGTGGGGGCAGGACCTTGGCCAAAAGGGTGTGGTGGTCACACAAGTATCCGGAAGAGGAGGACAGCAGGTGATATTGGGCATGAATATTATCCAGGGGGTGAGCCCTGAGCTGTTGAAATTATGCCCTACACACCTGGGGCCACCTAAAGAAGTGAGAAAGCAGCTTCATGCCTTGGAAGTACTAAAGGACTCTGACGCAAGTACAGCAAACATCAAGGAAAAACTTGGTATTGTAAAGTCTCCTGCTCAAATGTGAGATCGAAAATCTAGGACATGCCATCTCAAAACAAGGTGTGCTCCACAACCCACAGAAAATCAAGGTCATACGGGAGTGGAAGGTCCCAACAACTGTGACTGAGGTTAGATCCTTCCTAGGGTTAGCAGGGTACTATCGATGTTTCATCAAGCACTAGACCCATCACTCATGATAACAATAACTTGACACAATTAGAAAAAATACAAAATTAGTCCAACTCAGCTAGATTTCATTCAGGATCAATTATTCCTTTAAAAAGCCCTACTTATTGACTGAACCATCATTTAGCACAACTGATTTTTAAAAGATGCAGCTCTTCTTTCACACTAACAAGGACATAATAGCCACACAAGACACACAGAGAAAGGTGAAAAGGCTAAAAGACACATTTTGCCCTCTGGGTTTTATATTCCAAATATCGCTTTATGCAGTCAACATACCCCCTGAGATGCAATATAGACAGTATAGCAACTCAGTGACTAAACAAAATCTATAGGACAGCAATAACGTTGCGTATGACAAAAGTTTAAAAAGATAAAGTTAAAGGAAATACATTAAAAAAAAAAAGAAAAAATATATTTTTAAAGCCCCCACGTACACGCCCATATGAACATAAACACATGCATTGCATGCATCTACTGTACATATGAAAACAATGATGTCACACATGTTGGATATCACCATGCGCTCCTGAGTGAGAGCAGTAACTCTAGGGCTGTCATTCATGGTTAAATGACACTAAACCCAGAAGGTAAATCTTACAAATGCATTCAAGTACCTGAACTATTCACACAAATGTATATTATTTGTGTATCACTCGGCTGGAGATCCTCAAATCATCTCTGAATTGGTGCTGACACTGTCCTTCCTTCTGGAGGGTGGCTACTTTTGTTCCCCATTGTCCCTGTGTGTGTTGCAAAGTAGCCACCACTCCAAGCTCACTCCCGTGTTGGACTACAAACTAAAATGTAGTTTACTATTTTGTATTGAGATTGTAGTCCATTTTTAACATTTAACTCCTGAGTTTAGTGTCACTTCAAAGTAGTATTAAAGGCTGTGTGTTTTTTGCAAAATGCATTGTCTGCATCAAGGCAAAAAACACTCATAATTTTTCTGACAGCCCTGTCCCATCCAAGCTTACCTGCAGCCACTCGTCTCCTCCACCACCACTGGGTTTCCCTGAACTTCCTGGTTGCAGGGAAGGGTACAGAGGGCAGAGGAGCCATAGGCAAGTTATGACTGCAATGGTGGTAGTGTGGCCAGCCTTGCGCTGTGTGTGTCTATGGATGCACACAGCTAGGTGCAACCACAGCAGTGGCACCCGTACAAGGAGGTGGCTGGCTTGCGGTCTGGATACCACTTGAGAACGAGGAAATACAAAAACAATTAAGGATAAAAATAACTTTTTTTGTCAGCCATCATTAAAAAGAAAATTAAAACAAAAAATGGAGGTTTGTTACTTTAACTCTAAATTCATGACCTATACAGGCTTTTAAAGCCTTGCCTATGGACAGTTTGGGATACGAAGGTTTTTTCACTGTTTCAAGGGTTGTCACATACCTGGTAACAGACCGGAGGGCGAGGAGGTTTCTCTTGCAGCTCGTGTCCCTCTGTCCCTGGAGGTGCGGACAGGGAGCAGACAGAGACAGACAGACAGGAGCAGGGGCGTAACTAGAAATCACAGGGCCCCATAGCAAAATTTTGTATGAGGCCCCGTGATTGCTAGTTATGCCACTTGCAGAGCCCACCATAGACTCTCTATGGTCGGCTCTGCAAGGTCTCAGTTGCGCTGTACGCTTCTTACCTGTCACCTCCGTGGCCGCCGCCGCCAGGCCCCTGCTTCCTCTTCCGTTCCCGGGCTCCGCCTCCTTCTATTGACGGGCCCCGCCTCCTCTTACATCACTGGCCCCACCTGCTCTTAGATCGCTGGCCAGTGATGTGAGAGGAGGCGGGGTTGCTGTTAGGCGGGCCCCGCCTCCTTTACTGCAAATTCCGGTGATCGATCAAAAGTTCGAACTTATCGAGTTCTGGGACCGGAAGTCATGCGGTCCCACAACTCGATAAGTTTGGACTATCGATAGAACACCGGTGTAACCGGCCTATTCTGCCGCATCTGCTGGCTGTCACTGACACAGCTCTGCAGCGGCTGTGAGTGGGAACGTTTTCCTTCACAGCAGCTGCTGAGCTATGTCAGTGACAGCCAGCACCCGAGACGCCATAGCGACCCACACGGCATCAGAGGGCCGCCTGGGTCGCTATGGCGATTGTTACGCCACTGGCGAGGAGCACGAGTGCCACTGATGGAAACCGACACTGTGCAGGTGATGTCCAGAGGTCCTCTGAGCAGATGGTTTGCAGTCAGGGACAGGAGACTGGAGCAAGGTCAGGAAAGCCAAAGGTCAGAGTCAGCCGGGCAGCAGGGTACACAAGCATGGTACACAATCATGAGGCAGAAGCGAAGTCCAGAAACAGGCCGAGGTCAGGGGCAAGCAGCAGTCCAAGTAACAAAGTCCAAGAACAAGCTGGGTCACAGGAAACTAGTAGGAGCAGGCACAGGGAACACCAGCTGAAAAGACCATCAGCAATGAAGCAGGGGCGGGCTCATCTTGATATGGAGAGCTCAATCCAGGATGCAGCAACCCTTCCTGTGCGATGGCTGCTGCGCGAGTTTCCGCGCACTTTCGGTTTCCACGCGCCTGCTCACAATGATAGGTTTTCCGGCCACGTGGAAATTCGGCGTGCGCGCATGTACAGCTGCCCTGCGAGGATTCGGCTTGTGCACATGCGCCGCTGCCATCTTGCCCTTACACAGGTGCATGTAATTGTGAAGATTGTTATATTTGTAATCTATTCATTCAGCGTAACCTCACCTTTTATATTTTACAACAACAAAAAATTGGGAATTATGTTTGTGTGCACTAAAATTATTTGAATAAATTTTTTACTGAATACTAATTTAGCTTTTTATGTTTAGCTTTGCCCCAAAACAACGGCTTGGGGCATATACATGGGGGTGACATTGGTAAGGTTTAACGCTTTTTCCTGTGCATAGAAGTGATTTTTATTATTGTTACATTTTTTATTCAGTTATCTGACAAAGCAGATATTACATATGCAGTGAAAGCTCTGCCATTGCCTGAGAGATGTGATGAGCCAGTGAAAGGAACCATTTGTGAAGTCGCTGGATGGGGTGTCACAGATAACAAAAAACCATCAGATAAACTCAGGGAGGCAAATGTTACCATAATGGACAGAACAGCCTGCAAAAAGTATTGGCAAGGACAAATAACTGAAAACATGATTTGTACCAGTGAAAAAAGCAAAACAGAAACCTGTGCGGTATGTATAAAAGCAACTCTCCACAATGATAATCAGAAAACTCATGATGCAACTTCTAGCAGCACTCCAGCCAAAAATAACGAGACACAAATGAATAGGACTTGGGGTCCAAGGTTTTCTTTACTTTTGGATTCCATGGGCTATAGGAGTAAATTTTGCAATTTACTCCTATAAATGCTCCAAAATGCACCCTAAATATACAATTGTTACTTTAAGATGGTGGGCGGGGCTAAGCACAGCAATGGGGAGAGATCCTGACAATACTGTCGGGATCCTCCCAACTGATCATTCGTTACTGTGACTGACGGTGCTCCTTGAGAACTGCTGCACGTCCACGAATACATGGGCATGCGCAGCAGCTCTCTCCCTACCTCCACGTCCCCGTCGTCTGTGCCAGCAAATGGCAGCACGTGCATGGAAGGCTGTTTCTCCTCACTGCCTCCGCCCCTCCTTCCTCTCTCCCCGTCTTGAACTGTGCAGCAGTTGTATGGAAACCTGTTCCCCGTAAATCTTAGTTCCCCCTAGTGTTCAGCTATTACCATATCTCCGCCCCTTCCTAACAGCTGATTAGTATTTACATAGCCCCGCCCCCTCTCGGCAAGCTTCAGTGTTCTATGAGAAAGAGACGAACGATCAGAGCACACAATGTGAGAGGAGATGTTCGTCTCTTTCTCATAGAACACCGGAGCTTGCAGAGGGGGCGGGGCTATGTAAATACTAAGCAGCTGTAAGGAAGGGGCGGGGTTATGGTAGTAGCTGAACGGTCAGGGGGAACTAAGATTTTCGGGGAACAGGTTTCCATACAACTGCTGCAAGCACCTGATTACTGAGACAGAGCAGGTGAAGATCGGTGAAGAGAGAGGGAAATACTGGTAAGAGAGAGGGAAAGAGAAGGGAGGCAGCTTTCTCAGTTGAGACTCTGCCCCCTGCTGCCACATGTCAGCGTGCACACTCCAGCCGTACACAGTGTGCTTGACTAGAAAAAGTGTGGCCACGGCAGATAAGAGTTAGAAAAAAAAAAGCTGAGGGCGGGGCTGCATTCACTGTTAACGCCCCCTAAGAGGAAAGGAGCTTGGAGCATGGCTGCAGGTGGCTGTTTTATGTGACTTGTGATTAATTTATCTGGGATGTGCTGCGACTTTGGAAAAGAAGAATGCTAATAGAGTAAAGGCAAGAAGTACTTTTATTTGCCCTTAGGTCATAATTCTCCTTTAAGCACAGGGAAAGATAGTAATTCAGTGACTGTTCTACTGCCAAACTGTCCTGCCATGGCCACTAAAATCATACCTGAGGGCAGGGCCGGTGCTAGGATTCTAGGCAAGGTAGGCAAGGTGCATTTTTGCGCCCCTATCCCCGACCCCCTGTAAAAACAGGGCATTTTGACAAGTACTTATACTTGTCAAAATGCCCCGATGTTTGCGCTATGTTTTTTTTTTCACTTACCTACGGTGCGGGAGAGCAGCGGCGAGTCAGCGCTGGTCCGGTGGGAGGAGCTCCAGGTGGGGTCCTAATTTAGCTGGCCGGCGACTGCCTGAGGTGCCGCGCGTGTCGGGATCCTCAGGCAGTCGCCGTTTTTTCCGCCCTCACCCTGCAGCGCCGTAAGGTGGCCGCCTGACTTGCCTTGCAGTAGCGCCGGGCCTGCCTGAGGGCTGTAACTCTTTTACACTTTTTACCTGTTAAAATGATGCAGTGTAGTGCTGCAAACAAAGGGAGCTCAGAATTTGTGCCATCATACTGTAGGGTCAATGTTTACTCACAAATATCTGAGGCCTTTAGCTGTAATTTTGTAGAAGAACCCTGTGGCTTCCCTCTCTGCATACAGGCCTGATGAGGCTACAGCTTCTGCCAGTTAAAACAGGGCTAGTGTTGATTGTTGAAAACACACATGTTGCTGCTAAAACAAATAATAGGAGACAAGGGTTCTGCTATCTATAAGCAAAGCTAACCATATATATACCATACATATATGCTGTCTAAATGGCTTTTAGGTCTGGCAGCAAAAGGGGAAAAGGATTTTCCCATGTCACTCACAAAGTCTCCTCTCCCCACTGTTTGTGTTGTTTTTTTTCCAGTCCAGCTCCCCATGCTATTCATTTATTAATAGTTTGCCCAGCAGCCCCCCAAAAGGCCACAATTGTTAATCAAGCAATTTAAAGGTTGAACTTCTGGAGGGGGGCTACTTTTGTTCCCCATGGACCCTGTGTGTGTTGTAAAGTAGTCACCACTCCAAGCTCACTCCCGTGATGGACTACGATCTCAATATAAATTAGTAGACGTGTGCGTTTAGTTTAGTACGTGCGTTAGTTTCGTTTTGTGCGTTTAGTACCGAATCAAATTTTTATGAATTTTCAGAGATTTGGAAATTCGGACACATCCGAATTTCCAAATTTTAATACATCTGAATGCGTCCGAATCTGAATTTCTGTTGCTGGATTTTGGCTCCCATCCAAATTTTGTTCAAAAGCAAAATTGAATCGAACATGTGACTTTTCTGGCCAATCTGATCTGTTTTTTGGTTTAATGCATCTGAATGGGCCTGAAATAAAATATTTTCGTTAAGGCAACATGTGAGCCATATATAT
>NW_017310047.1:29316-33598 GCF_000935625.1 Nanorana parkeri
TATATATATATATATATATATATATATATATATATATATATATATATATATAAAGCTGAGGCTCTTAGACCCGAATTGCAATCGAGATCCGAATTTTCAAACTGCATTTGGGAGCTACCGAATGCCATTCGGGTCTGTGTTTAGTTTTATGTATATATGAGTCACAATGTTGCCGCTACGAATATTCGTTCGCATTATAGAATACTACTTATATATACACATAACAGTATAACTGATGCTCCAAGACGCGAATGGAGTCCGAATTTCCAAATAGCATTCGAGAGCTCCTGAATGCCATTTGGGTCTGGAAGCCTCAGTTTTAATATGGCTCCCGAATGGTAATCGGAAATTCACGCTCCTGAATGCCATTCGGGTCGGCGCTTCAGCTTTAGTATTAATATCTGTATATGGTTTTCTGTGGTATTCGTAAAGTCATCCAAAACTAACGAAAATTCAGATTTTGTACGAAACCCAAACCGAATTTAATTTCAGATCCGAATCCCTAATCCTGAAATAACCAAATATCCGAACCGAACCAAATTTTTCCGCAGTTTACACGTCTACAATTTAGTAAACTAAACATGAGATTGTAGTCCATCACGGGGGTGAAACTTGGAGCAGTGGCTACTTTACAACACACACAGGGACCATGGGGAACAAAAGTAGCCCCCCTCCAAAAGGAAGGACTGTGTCAGCACCAATTCAGAGATGATTTGAGGATCTACAGCCGAGTGGTACACAAATAAGATACATTTTTGTAAATAGTTAAGGTACTTGAATGGATTTTTAAGGTTTCACTCTTGAGTTTAGTGTCACTTTAATGGCACTCCAACGCTTCTTCATTGCAGTTCACTGCAATGCATAACACCACATTTCTGTGCCTTGCTTTATGCTATTACAAAAAATGGTGCATTTCTAGTACTTGTGAGATTTACAGGATCTGCAGTCAGTGTTAGCCATAGAATCGCCGCATTCAGCCATTCCTCTGGAATATGTATTCATCTTATTTTATATCTGTATATTTTCACAGGGAGACTCTGGTGGACCACTGATCTGCAACGGAGTGCTGAGGGGTATTGTATCTTTTGGCGAGGAGAACTGTGGTGTTCTTGGAAATGTGGCGGTCTATACTAACTTAAATAGCAAAATATTGTGCTGGATAAAAAAACACCTGAGTGGCTTTCCTTAAAGAAATATGCTATCTTTATTAATAATTTGCTACAGCGTATATATTTGATGCAAAAGTTTACCTTTTCATTTTGATCAGCAGGTTTTTTTAAAAACAAAAAAACAAACAGAATGTTAATCCTTGTTCATGTGATTGGCACAGTGCTTTTCAAAGAAATTTGCACTTTTTTAATGACTTCTGCTAAATTGCTTCTCATGTATATAACTAAGCGCCAAAAACTTTTTTTTTTTTTCAACAAAAAAAGTTGCTTTACTTTACCAAAAAACCAATAGGAATTTGAATTTGTAAGAATCGAGATTTCCACTTTATTGTAGCCTTCATTCCCAGAAAAAGCTATGTTTGTGCTATTTTTTACTTGTTTTCTCTCCATGTCAATGGAATATAGACTCCATGTAGGCTGACCTGAATCCTTTGTGAGCTAAGTCCTAATAATCTAGGTCAGTGCTCCCCAACCTTTTTATCTGCGCGGACCGGTCAACGTTTGATAATTTTACCGCGGCCCAGCAAATTGGCGTTCAAGTGGCGAAGCAGTTTTGAAGGTTTCATTGCCTCATTAGAGAGCTGGTCGCCGCAAACTATACAGAGCGGTTTTGGTGTGTGGGAATCACCTGTCCCGATAAATCCATATTTCAAGTAGGACTCATGGTATTGTCTGTTAAAAGTTACATGTTTCTTTGATGTTGAAGGTCCTTCTTCTGTCTCTTCACTGGGCCTTTTCTTTTTCCCAAGGAAACTTTCTAACGACGTCTGTTTCGTACTCATTTTTGCTAATTTGTGGGTTAAATTTGAGCAAACACAATATACACGTACACCAAGCACTGTTAAACATGAGAAAGTACCGGTGAACAGAGAGAAGAGCGATACACACCTTCTCTTTACCAAAGCTACAACGCCACTGCCGCTTGCAGCCGCTCAGCTCCAGACGTCACCTAAAACCGCCCCGATATCACGATATTTTGCGCATGCGCGGTATTCATGTCCCCAGAACTACATCTCCTAAGAGCCCTTTTTGTACACACAGTGTGTGAGCGTACACCAAGTGTGTGAGCGGGTTTTCGGGAGTCAAAGCAGCAGACATGTTTTGCTGAGAAATAAATTAATGTATGCATGTGGAGTGAGACAGACACTGGTGTGGTATAGGTGGAGTTCTGTAGTTTAGCAGGCAGGGCTGCTAGGGATTTCAGAAAACATACTGTGTTGCCACCGCTAAAAGGGAGTTGGAAGCTTACTGGATTTCTGGCAGATCAACAGTTATTATACATTTGCAGCTTTTTAAAAAGAATGAAACATGGGAGAAGTGCATGTATTGTACTGGATGCAATGAGGTGGAGACCAGGAGCAGGTGCCCCGAGTGCCCCTGTGCTAGCGAAGCCCATGGCTTTCCTCATAGGCTGTGCTTCGGATTTGTAGTACAAACTCCTTCACCTTCCCCTCTCCTAATCAACATAAAGAAAGGAGGAGTTGTTTTGTAGTTCACAAAAGATCGCTGGATAGGATGATAATATTGCTTGAGATTTTAGTTCAGTGCACAAATAGTTATAAGGACACAACATTTCTGGCGGGATCAGCAGGGTTTTGTTTTGTACTTGCAGAAAATGTACTCAGCCTAAAAAAAATCATGCAGTCACCACATTCAAAAATTGGTAAACTGCAATGTATTACATTTTCATTCTATGGATTAAGTACACATTAATAATAGTACCTTCCCATAGTTTTGACTTATTAGAACTTATTATATTTTGTAGAGCTGGGACTCTTTTTTCCATCAAACCGATTGGAAAAAAAGTCCCGGCCTATAAAAAGAATCACACAAACCCTACCGTGAAGCTTGAAGGTGGAACTGTTTGGGCGGTTGAGTTACAGAGGCTCAGAAAATGTTATCAAAATTGATAGCAGGGTGAATTCAGCATATTATACGAAAATCTGAATTTATTAGTTGAGAAGCTCTGCATTTGGACTTTCCAACATAACAATGATCTGAACTAGAAGGCCAAGTTAATCTTTCAGTGGCTGCAGCAGAAAAAAAATGAATGTTCTATAGCAGTCATCACAATTTCCTGACCCATGTATTATTGAACCACGTTGGGGAGATCTTAAAGGAGAACTATGGGGTTAAGGCTTTTCCCCATAGTTCTCCTTAGGGTAACGGGAGGACACAAACTAGCGTCCTCCCGTCACCCTAGGCTCAGTATACCGCTAGCTGTAGCTCGCGGTATACTGAGACGCCGCAGTATACCGCGAGCAGCTGCTCACGGTACACTGAGACGCCGCAGCTGCAGCAGATCCCGACAATTGTGCCGGGATCCGCCCAGCTGCGTGACTGACAACTGGCTCTGCCTATCTAGAGGCAGAGCCAGCTGTAACCGCCCACTCCCGTTCCGCCAGTCAGCGCTGGAGGATCAGAGCGGGGAGGGGGGAATCCAGCCTCTCCCCTGTCACGGCAGAGAGCCGTGACAGGATCGAGAGGTGAGCGAACGCCGGTATGTGTTCGCTCATCTCCCGATCTACTGAGCCGACCTGTGACAGTCTCATTGTCACAGGTCGGCTAGAACTATGAGGTGAGTGAAAAGCACTCACCTCGTAGTTCTCCTTTAAGCATGCAGTTCATGTAAAACAACCAAAGAGTTTACAGGACCTGGTGGCTTTTTGACAGGAATATTTTTACACAGAGCTTTACATGTACACATTCTCATTAGTGCCTGCCCTCAAGGAGCTTACATTCTAAGGTCCCTCTCTCACATGTATACATATGAGGGCCGATTTAGACAGAAGCAAATTAACCTACAAGCATGTCTCAGGAGTGTGGGAGGAAACCCACGCAAGCACAGGGAAAACATGCAAACTCCTTGCAGATAGTGACCTGGCCAGTGTGTAGGGAGAAATGATGATCCCTGTTGAATCACATTTTCAGTGTATTATTATGCTTAATGAAACATATTATGGAATGTATCTCATAAGTAAGACTGTTTAGTAAATATGGTATAAGATAAGGCACACTACCAGAAGTAAATTATACGACATCTAAAATGACAGGTTAAAGATATTCCACTATACAGTGGCGTAACAACCGGGGGGGCGGCCGGTGTGTCTGCT
>NW_017310048.1:0-309 GCF_000935625.1 Nanorana parkeri
TACATCTTTACCGTCCCGGCCCATCGTCCGTACATCTTTACTGTCCTGGCCCATCGTCCGTACATCTTTACCGTCACCGCCCATCGTCCGTACATCTGCCCTATGAATGATCTCCCTTCTTCTCTGGCCGGTGCAGGAATCCAGGTAGTGGATGATTCTGGTTTTGCCTCCATCAAACATTCCACCAGAGGTCACCGCTCCACGCCACAGACTCGCATAAGGATCCGCAGGCCACATCATGTGACTGCTCCCCCCTCCCCCATCTTCTTCTATAATGACCTCATCGGCTGGTCGCTTACACGCCTCTTT
>NW_017310048.1:353-1416 GCF_000935625.1 Nanorana parkeri
CCGGGTGCATTTTCAGTTTTGGGTCATTGTGGGAGGTTGCGGTGCGTTTGCTTGTTACGGCTGATACCGGACTGCGTGCTGCGATCGTATGACCACGCTCGTCCGCGATGTCATGTGCAGAGATGTTGTTTACTGACCGTATCCTGGAAGCATTGCTGGCGGCCGGGACCCGATTTCTCCCATTTAAACATTTAAAGGGCCCCTAGCCTCTCAGTTGTCGTATATATTATATATACCTCTGCGGAGGGAAGGCATGCCTCTGCTTTACCTGGGAGAGGATTAGTTATTCTGCTCGGCCGTTCTTGTGACGCGCACCACTGCCGGTTCCTACGCCCGCTTCTACTTCTTCCTGGGCCATCGTTACTGCTCGCTGGAAGTCACATGTCCCCGCGCTACCCGTTACTGCTCGCTGGAGGTCACATGTCCCCGCGCTACCCGTTGCTGGTCGCTGGAGGTCACATGTCCCTGCGCTACCCGTTACTGCTCGCTGGAGGTCACATGTCCCCGCGCTACCCAACGAATCAACAATTTCATAGACTCCGAGGCCTTGTTCACACCGAGCGCGTTCCAGGGGTGGAGCAAAACTGCGTCCAATGGATTCCAATGGTGTTTTTTAGCTCCAGTTCACATCGCAGCGTGCAGATCCAGAGCAGGTAAAAAAACTGCGGCAAGCCCTATTTTACCTGCTCTGGAACGCATGCAAACACATAAAAAAACGCTGCACAACCCACTGCACTGCGTGTGCAGAAACTCTTGCAGATCCGCTCTGCGTTTGGTGTGAACAAGGCCTTAAAGGAGAACTATGAGGGGGGGAGGGGGGGGGTGCTTGTCCCTCACCTCATAGTTCTAGCCGACCTGTGACAATGAGACTGTCGCAGGTCGGCTCAGTAGATCGGGAAGTAAGGGAACACATACCGGCGTTCGCTCACTTAAATGTGAAAATAACAATGACGTGCGACAAATAATAGATACAATGTTGCGAAGTCCACAATCTTTCTCTGTAACGGATTCATTCACCACACAAACAATGTCCCTGGAAATTATCCCCGATGCAGCATGAAAT
>NW_017310048.1:1756-2096 GCF_000935625.1 Nanorana parkeri
ATAGAGGCCGTATACACATTTCCACCATGACCTCCGAATCTGATCTGATTTCCATCCTTCCAAATCCACCTCCGTGACCTCGATCAGCGTGAAAAGGATATAAACCTAAAACACGGTCCAATAGTGTGATACAGCTGAGGGGGGTTATTCTCGTAGGAGCGGAAGGATCCAGACGTAGCTTTGGCTGACCCTTCGGCTGTCTTCGGCCCGCTGGTTCGAACCGAGGGGCTGCTGTACAATATTCACTATAGCCCCGTACAGCGGCCGAGCGACTCAGCCGAGCCAAAGGCATACGCTTCGGGGGAGTGGCAGCCAAAGCGGGGCGAACGCCTGGAAAAAA
>NW_017310048.1:2187-5284 GCF_000935625.1 Nanorana parkeri
TGCCTGGAAAATGACAGCCGTGATCTCACGGCTGGCTCCGCCCACTTGCGGTGACAGATCAGCTGACCTGGGGACGCCGAAACTGTCGTCAAACAATGACAACTGGGCTGAGCCGGCCGTGACGTCACCCTAGCAGGTCCCGGCCAATAGGAAACAGTTGGGGGTGGAGCTTACTGTTAATGCGATCTCCGCAGTATAAAAAAAAAAATTGTTTAATTATTATACTTTTTTAAAAATCTTTTTGCTTTTACACTTATTATTTATTTACGTTGTAAGGCCCCATTCACACTCTGCGATTCGCAAATCGCGCGTTTGTCGCGCAAATGTATGGGGAGTGTATGGACAGGAAGTGCTATACATCACTATGTCCCCGGGAGTGTATGGACAGGAAGTGCTATACATCACTATGTCCCCGGGAGTGTATGGACAGGAAGTGCTATACATCACTTACTATGTCCCCGGGGGTGTATGGACAGGAAGTGCAATACATCACGAAGTCCCCGGGAGTGTATGGACAGGAAGTGCTATACATCACGAAGTCCCCGGGAGTGTATGGACAGGAAGTGCCATACATCACTATGTCCCCGGGAGTGTATGGACAGGAAGTGCTATACATCACTATGTCCCCGGGAGTGTATGGACAGGAAGTGCTATACATCACTATGTCCCCGGGAGTGTATGGACAGGAAGTGCTATACATCACCATGTCCCCGGGAGTGTATGGACAGGAAGTGCTATACATCACCATGTCCCCGGGAGTGTATGGGCCGGAAGGGCTATACCTCACTATTGCAAGTGTATGGACAGGAAGTGCTATACATCACTATGTCCCCGGGAGTGTATGGACAGGAAGTGCTATACATCACTATGTCCCCGGGAGTGTATGGACAGGAAGTGCTATACATCACCATGTCCCCGGGAGTGTATGGACAGGAAGTGCTATACATCACCATGTCCCCGGGAGTGTATGGACAGGAAGTGCTATACATCACCATGTCCCCGGGAGTGTATGGACAGGAAGTGCTATACATCACCATGTCCCCGGGAGTGTATGGACAGGAAGTGCTATACATCACCATGTCCCCGGGAGTGTATGAAATTTTCATGAATGCAAACAGTGCCAGTCTGTGGGAGGAGCCAGAATTATGGTTGGTTGGCCGGGGGGATCAAATACTTATTTTACTCCATTGATAACATTTGTGTCATGTGACCTCTCCGCGCTGTGCCTGGAGGAGGAAGAATAGTCAGAAAAATGAGGGGGTAACGGAAGAGGTTCTCTGTGTGGGGGGCAGATGGGGGTCTGATGGGCTTGTAGACGTGGGGCGATGGTTGCCCGGAATGGCCTGCATGGGGTATGTCGCTGTAGGAAGCCTGCGGTGTCTGTGGGCAGTTTGGGGGCCTCCTGGACGGTTCCTCCGCGGCACTGGGTGTGGTGACAGGTCTGGAAAGGAGACGGCCCGGGCCTTATGCCTCCCTCTGCAGCCTCACCAGTGATTATTGTCAGGGGGCAGTTATTCAGCGGGGAGGGGGGAGATCGGAGGAGCGCACCGGCAGATACTTACGATGCCGTCCTGGGAGGACGTTATGACAGGTTGATACCGATGAGGTTCTGGTGAGAGCGGCACCGCGGGGAACACTGACCCACCAGTGACCGGTAATCTGCCGGAAGCTCGGCGCGGTGACGCTGACAGGCGCCTCTGCGCAGTTCCGGGGCGCAGGGAATATTGGACTTTCGGCAGGCAGCGGCGGCAGTCCTCGGGGAGGGCAAATCACTGAGCTGGAACGGGACTGACCTGAGGACTATGTGATCAGCTGACACGCCGTGTGACACGCTGCTCACCGAGACTCGCCTAGACACAGGGTATGGAAGGCAAAACAATAGGTACAGGGGACCCCCCCACCCCGAAAACTCGTCTCCCCCTCCCTGTCCTAAGGCAAAGTTCACTTTGTAATAAATGCACATTAATGGATCTGTACGTTCGGCAGAAGAGGAATGCGGGTGCAGTGCAGAGGCTCCGGCATTGTCTGCGTTGCCACCTGAATGGCGGACTCCCTACAAACCGTGAAAGAAGCCGAGAATGTGTCCTGTCTGTGAAGGTTCATTCCTCCGGGTCACATGGTGTATCTGTAAAGAATAGGTCCAGGCGACTCAACTCGCTGTATTGTTTCTTGAAGACGTTTCACTGATCATCCGACCAGCTTTCTCCATTCAGAACGACTTGTACAAAACATTCACTGGGAATAAACATGGTGAATGTCGCTCCAATCCACATCATCTGTCAGTCATAACCAGGTGGTGATGCATTTGCATAATTTGGGGTCTAGGAGGTGTTAATAACCGACCCAGAGAGACGTGGTATACGGCATTGTACGTGGCAGACGATAGATGCCCCCCTCCCCTCCCCCCACCTCTATGCAAGCTTGGCTCCTCCATTGTTACATAATTGGCCTCTTATGAACCCCTCCCCCTCCCTGTCTAGGATGTGACTGTCTGTCAGAGGAGTGACCTCTTCCCTGTAGATGTGGGTACACTGGTGAATCCTGACCGGAGGGTTCGGCTCTTCTATGCCGCGCCGTACGCCGGTGTAGCTGCTGTGCATCCTGGACAGGGAGGGGGAGGGGTTCATAAGAGGTGTGAAAGAGGCCAATTATGTCAGAACTTGATGGACAGAAATACAAATCCTTGTGCAGGTGAAACAACTCCGTATACTCGGCCCGGCCAAAAATACAAAGTCACACGCTTTATTATTCCGTTCTTCAGCTCTGATTACGGCACACATGCTCCGCGGCATCGTTTCCATAATCTTATACAATGTGACAACGTTTAAAGCAGAACTATGAGGGGGAGGGGCTTATCACTCCTCCTCATAGTTCTAGCCGACCTGTGACAATGAGACTGTCACAGGTCGGCTCAGTAGATCGGGAGGTGAGCGAACACATACCGGCGCTCGCTCACCTCTCGATCCTGTCACGGCTCTCTGCCATGACAGGGGAGGGGCTGGATTCCCCGCTCCGATCTTATAGCGCTGACTGGCGGAACGGATGGGGGAGGGGGCGGGTACAGCCTCTAGATAGGCGGAGCCAGCTGTCACTCACG
>NW_017310048.1:6466-9665 GCF_000935625.1 Nanorana parkeri
GCAGCTGGGCGGATCCCGGCACAATTGTCGGGATCCGCTCCGGCTGCGGCGGTCTCAGTATACCGCGAGCTGTAGCTCCCTATATACTGAGCCTAGGGTGAGGGGAGGACGCTAGTTTGTGTCCTCCCGTTACCCTAAGGAGAACTATGGGGGAAACACTGACCCCGTACTTCTCTTTTAATACCCTCCAAAGTTACATTAGTTTATCACCGAGATCTGGTAGTGATGATGGGAGAGTCGGAGCGCGGCGTCTTCTCCAGAACATTCCATGGGGTTCAGGTCTGGACTCTGTGGCGGCCAATCCATGTGTGACGTCTCACGCTCCCCGAGTCCCGGCAATGTCGTCTCGGAATATGTCCGATGTGCCACCAGGGAAGGAAATCCTGATCCCTCCGTATATTCAGGTAGGGAGCGGGCCTCATTTTAGGAGGACATGACATTGCTGAACCCAGACCTGGCCAACTGAAGCCACCCCAGGTCATGACATCGCCCGGAATCCAGGTGGTGACTTTTTTTTGGCCCGGCAGTGTTTGTATTTCGATGTTGTGTTGAAGTTCGGCGTATGTGACACTTTGGCGGTTGGGTTTGGATCTACGTTGATGGATGTTGGAGGCGCGGCCTGACATCCCACCAATGACCTCTCCCCACTTCTCTTCCTGATCACGTTACGGACACTCCGGGAAGATCGGTTTTGTCCCAGGAGTTTCCTTTATGGAAATCTGTGTCTTTTGGATCACCTGCACATGGGGGAGGGGGAGGGGGAAGGAAACGGCCATAAATGATTGTCCTGAAGCTTCTGAGGCCCAACGAGGAGGAACCTGAGACATTGAAATAAATGGAGGAGATAAGATCAGAACACAGAAGACAAATACAGATATCTGGCACGGTTCTCGGGGAGCGCCGGACCCGCTGTAGCGATATACACGACAATCCGGCGTCACCGAGGACAGGCCGCCAGTACATGTCGTAATAACTTTATTAGCAGCTACAAAAGGAATCTTGTGGCTCAGATAAGACGGAGACCATAGTTATCATTATTATACGGGATTTATAGAGCGCCAACAGTGAGCGCAGCGCTGTACAATATAAGGAAGACATTACAATCACAATACAAGACAAGGTGGTAAGGAGGGCCCCGCCCCTGAGGGCTTACAATCTAAAGGGAGGGGCCAGTGATACATGAGGAGGGAGCTGTGTGGGGATGAATGGTTGAGGTGGGATCGGCTTCCCTGAAGAGATGAATCTTGAGGGAACGCCTAGAGGCAGTCAGAGTGGGAGACAGACGGACAGGTTGGGGTAAAGAGTTCCAGAGGATGGGAGAGACTCTACAGAAGTCCTGGAGGCGAGCATGGGAGGAGTTGACGAGGGAGCTGGAAAGCCGGAGGTCTTGGGAGGAGCATAGGGGACGGTTAGGGTGATACTTTGAGACCAGGTTGGAGATATAGCCGGGGGCGGGGACTGAGCAGTTGGTTAGGTGAATGAGTCTGGCAGCTGCATTCATGATAGACTGAAGGGGGAGGAGCCTGTGTAGTGGAAGGCCAATGAGGAGGGAGTTACAATAGTCCAGACGAGAGATAAGAAGGGAGTGGATGAGTAGTTTGGCGGTGTCATTGGTGAGGAAGGGGCGTGTTTTGGAGAGGTTAGGAAGGTGAAGGCGGCAGGATCTGGATAGGGATTGGATGTGGGGTGAAGGAGAGGTCAGAGTCAAGGATGACACCTAGGACCTTGGCATGGGGGGAGGGGGGGATAGTTGGGAAAAGTTGGGGGTTATGAGTTCATTGTCTCTGTATGAATGGCACCGGCAGGTTCAGTGGCGTCGCTCGGTGCGCAGAATCGGCCATGACGGCTTTCATTAGAGATCGGCGATCATTAAACCGTCTCCTCCGGAGGTTCCCCGTGTGACCTAAAGCCGAGGCAGCCTGCATCACATGACCCCGCCAGGTGCATTGTGGGTGTCTCCTCCGCACTGTAATGAATACATAATGGGGAAGTCAGAAGGTCGTCGGTAATTACAGAGAAAGCAGCGGGAAGTGAAATGCTCCTCGGGGTCAGGCAGTTATTTGGCATATGAGGATCGGGAATGCTCCTCAGGGGCGGGGCAGTTATTTTGTATTTACAGGGCGAGGTTTGTTACATTGTTATCTCCTTCGCTACATTCCGTCAGAGGTATGAGGGGCCGATGGGTGTTCTAGAAAATGAATATACGCTCAGGCGCGTAGAAATCCGCTGCGCTACAAAGCTCCGCCCTCGGCTCTCTCTGTATAATACGACGGAGCGCGCTCGGCTGTCCCACGTGAAGACCAGACGCTCGCTGTTGTCACGCTGGGTCCTCCTGAATGGAGGGAGATCCGTTTATTTTACAGAATGAGACGCTGTTTAGAATACATTCCGGTTACGTAAAGAATACGTCCATAGAGGAACCCCGAGTCCTTTATATTAGGGACGCACCGATGCCGGTATTTTGGTACAGAGTACGAATACCGATAATTTTTTTTCGGTACTCGCCGATACCAATTACCGATACCGGAAGTCCCGTTCAGGAAGCCGGGCGGCGTGTAAAGAGTCGCCACCCGGCTTCCTGAGTAACAAGAAAATCCGTCCCCTCTCACCTCGGCATGTCCAGCCTGGAGCGGTCTTCCTCCGGTACCCAGCCGGAGCCATCTTGCTGGCCAATCATGGAAGCCGGGCGCCAGTGTAATGACGCAACTCCCTGCTTTCTATATTCTGCTTCTTCCTTTCCCTGTAAATATTTTATTTCGGCAACCTGAATGAAGAAAGTTCTTCTCGCGGAACGTCGGAACGTAGCGCCGGAGACCACCAATAGAAACGGGCCGCGGTCTGAAAATCTGCCGCTTTCCTCCTCGTTACAGAAAACTCCTTCAAAGATCGGGAGAAAGTTGCCGGGAAGGAGTGGCGGGACGCCGAGACTTCGGAAGGATGGTTTCCAGTGACGCTCAGGAGGTGCTGATGACGTCTGTCTCCCATGATGCATAGGGAGGAGGGAATGCTCCTCGGGGGTGGGCAGTTATGTGGCATATGAGGATCGGGAATGCTCCTCGGGGGCGGGCAGTTATTGTGCATATGAGGATCGGGAATGCTCCTCGGGGGCAGGCAGTTATTTTGCATATGAGGATCGGGAATGCTCCTCGGGGGCAGGCAGTTATTTTGCATATGAGGATCGGGAATGCTCCTCGGGGGC
>NW_017310048.1:10672-12660 GCF_000935625.1 Nanorana parkeri
GCTCCATGCTCTCTCTCATCACAAGTGACGAGAGAGCGTGGAGCCGCTTCCCGGCCAATCAGGAGGCCGGGCAGTGTGCAATGACGCGGCGCCCGGCTCCTGATACAGGAAGTACTCGGGCCAGGCATCGGAGCATTTTGGGCCAGTACTCGGTATCGGCGCATCCCTACTTTACATCTTCCGTTCTCCTCCTGGGCTGCAGATTCGTTGGGTCGGGGTGATGCTCAAGTGTACTTCCTGCTGGTTGATGGCTCTGATAATGGAAACCATGGAGAGCCCCCATTGCATGATGGGAACCCAGCGCTTGCGTCTGAGCTGCTTTTCCTTCCATGCAAGTCATTTGGAATGCTAAAGCTTGAAGCAGCTTAGCGGGGGGAGGGGGTCAGATCCAAGTCAGACCATCTAGACAAGTGGTAAACAATGGCAGGTAGTACAGCCGGCACCTTCTGAACCCCAGAGCTGTGGTACTACAAAACCATTTCCTAGATTGAGTCACCGCCCCCCCCCAACGCAGTATTTATACCAGAAACTTCTGGGAAGTGATGTTTGTCTGGACGCACGTTTCCTCCGGGCCGCAGAGAGGAGCGGGTTCATTTATTGGCGGCTCCGGCGAGGAAATGCGTTTGCCGTCCTGCTCAGTATTCTCCGTGCGCATCCCGACCTTGTGATGGAACTCCGGCTCTTCCTGCTGCAGCTTAGCGAGGGAAATATTCCGGGGGGAGCGACATAAAACGTCCGTCCTGCGCTTCCCCCGAAACAAAACGCGTCACGTCCGTCCCGCGCTTCCCCCGAAACAAAACGCGTCACGTCCGTCCCGCGCTTCCCCCGAAACAAAACGCGCCACGTCCGTCCCGCGCTTCCCCCGAAACAAAAGGAGACGATCATGGGGGACTCAGCTGCTGTTGTGATGTGCGGGGTCCCTTGTGCGTCTCTGTGCCTTTAAGGAGGCGGGGCTTCCTCCTGGCGAACCTGCACCCAATTTGCTCTTCTGCCCCCATGTGCTCCAAGATGGCGGCTCTCATAGGTCAGAGTCAGGACCGCACTGTGGGAGGAGCCTCGGCGCGGCGGTCACATGTTCTGCAGAAGGCGTGTCTCTAATCCTCCGCTTGTATGCTGATATTCCGCCCCCGGGAGGGACATGACCCGGGTGCCGGTGTAGCCCCGGCTGGCGGCCATTCCTGGCTCTGGCCGGAGGAATACATTGTATTTATGTTTTCTCGCTTTGTAACATTTATGGAGTTTGTATTATTTCTTGTCAGGCCTGTCGGCGAGCGTCCTCGTAGCGGCGCGATTGAGCGACGCACGCGGGTTTCTATAGAGAGCTCCGCGTCCGATATGAGAAGGTTCACCGATCGCCGGCGATCCTCTTCGGTACATTGAGATAGTTACATTTTTTGTTGTTGTAACAAACAGGAAATAAACATACAAAGTGGAAGCTGAAAAGGAAACATCGAACGCTCTCCTGCGCCGCCGGCCGCCCGTAGGGAAGTGTCGGATGTTCCGCGGCGGAAGAGTGAAGATGAGCGGCGGGGGATGGGCGTGTTCACCGATATTTCTTCACATGGTGGCGTCCTGAAGAAGTAGATGCTTTTCTTGGTGTTCTCAGTCCCTGTCTGCAGTTACAGTGCAGAAGCACTCGGGCACAATGTAAACGAAGCAGAGTGTCCATTTGGCTCTGAGAATAGAAACGCCGAGACAAGCGATTCGTATCCACGGATAATGAAACGTCGATATGTCAGTGCGTCTCACCAGTCACATGACCGGACTCTAGTCTTGCCATTCGTGGTAACATTTTTGGGGACAGAGCTTTCTTTTGGGGGTATATAATCACCCCGGGGGGGGGGGGAAGGGGGGGCGGGGTTATTTTTTACTATATAATAAAAAAATCCTTAAATTTAAGGAAAATAAAGTTTCCCTCCGTTACGTTATAAAACATTTCTTACCCAGATTTTTGGTAAAATATAAGAGGCGGGGTCACGTCGGGTAAA
>NW_017310048.1:12803-15172 GCF_000935625.1 Nanorana parkeri
CCCGACGTACGGAGCCGATCCTTCCACCCGACGTACGGAGACCTCATTCCACCCGACTTACTGAGCCGATCCTTCCACCCGACGTACGGAGCCGATCCTTCCACCCGACGTACGGAGCCGATCCTTCCACCCGACGTACGGAGACGATCATGGGGGACTCAGCTGCTGTTGTGATGTGCGGGGTCCCTTGTGCGTCTCTGTGCCTTTAAGGAGGCGGGGCTTCCTCCTGGCGAACCTGCACCCAATTTGCTCTTCTGCCCCCATGTGCTCCAAGATGGCGGCTCTCATAGGTCAGAGTCAGGACCGCACTGTGGGAGGAGCCTCGGCGCGGCGGTCACATGTTCTGCAGAAGGCGTGTCTCTAATCCTCCGCTTGTATGCTGATATTCCGCCCCCGGGAGGGACATGACCCGGGTGCCGGTGTAGCCCCGGCTGGCGGCCATTCCTGGCTCTGGCCGGAGGAATACATTGTATTTATGTTTTCTCGCTTTGTAACATTTATGGAGTTTGTATTATTTCTTGTCAGGCCTGTCGGCGAGCGTCCTCGTAGCGGCGCGATTGAGCGACGCACGCGGGTTTCTATAGAGAGCTCCGCGTCCGATATGAGAAGGTTCACCGATCGCCGGCGATCCTCTTCGGTACATTGAGATAGTTACATTTTTTGTTGTTGTAACAAACAGGAAATAAACATACAAAGTGGAAGCTGAAAAGGAAACATCGAACGCTCTCCTGCGCCGCCGGCCGCCCGTAGGGAAGTGTCGGATGTTCCGCGGCGGAAGAGTGAAGATGAGCGGCGGGGGATGGGCGTGTTCACCGATATTTCTTCACATGGTGGCGTCCTGAAGAAGTAGATGCTTTTCTTGGTGTTCTCAGTCCCTGTCTGCAGTTACAGTGCAGAAGCACTCGGGCACAATGTAAACGAAGCAGAGTGTCCATTTGGCTCTGAGAATAGAAACGCCGAGACAAGCGATTCGTATCCACGGATAATGAAACGTCGATATGTCAGTGCGTCTCACCAGTCACATGACCGGACTCTAGTCTTGCCATTCGTGGTAACATTTTTGGGGACAGAGCTTTCTTTTGGGGGTATATAATCACCCCGGGGGGGGGGGGAAGGGGGGGCGGGGTTATTTTTTACTATATAATAAAAAAGTCCCTAAATTTAAGGAAAATAAAGTTTCCCTCCGTTACGTTATAAAACATTTCTTACCCAGATTTTTGGTAAAATATAAGAGGCGGGGTCACGTCGGGTAAATAGACACCAAACACGCCAAGCCTTAAAATTGCGCGCGTCCAGAAAATCGCCCCAAAAAAACGACCAGACTCAAAACTGGCCATAGCCGACGCTTAACGCGCTTTTATTGCTCATCAGGTATGACGCCGTTCACACGTAGCGACTTACCTTTGCAGCGGGCCGGGATAGCGCGACTTTCGGGGGCGACGATCCAGCGACGGTAGCGCGACCTTCTCCGTCGGGCTCCATAGAAAAAAAGCTAAATCCGCCGAAAAAAGGGTCCGGTAGAAGCGACTTGCGACCGCGACGAGCGACATGGAGCTAAGACAGCTCCATTGAATAGCATTGGCCGGCGACTTCTCGCGATATCGCGCGGCGGGAAATCGCGCGATACGTCGCTACATGTGAACGGGGCCTTAGTGTTATCGGTGATCGACGGCCCTAAAATTATCGCTCGCACTCCGACGGTCGCAGTTATATCTAACATGTGCGGCACAATCGTCGTTTCCGCGCGTAGGCGCACCCGACGCATGTCTGCGTGTGTATGTGGGGGGCGGGGGGACTTAAATTGTTGCAAAAATTTCTTTATGCTTCGTTCATTTTTGTATTACTTTTTTTTTCTCTACACTTTATTAGGGGGGAGGGGCTAAGAAGCTGCCTATGTGATAGCCAATTGACATGACAGGTCCTCTTTATGGAGACATCAGGGGTCTCTAAGACCTCTAATGTCACCTAGGGACCCCCAGAGATCGGCTTTGTAACGGGCCCCCTTGCT
Source organism: Nanorana parkeri (assembly GCF_000935625.1). NCBI lineage: Eukaryota > Metazoa > Chordata > Amphibia > Anura > Dicroglossidae > Nanorana > Nanorana parkeri. The sequence goes on from NW_017310048.1 coordinate 14,812, forward strand.
CGCTCGGTTCCACTCTCCCGGCACTCCTCAGATGTCAGACCTGATATTTCGGTCGCCCGATGCTCCGGGATTGGAACTCCAGCTCTGTGCCGTTCGTATCCAGTGGTGATAGCGCAGAACAAACACCGGGCCGGCTGTGTGGAAGTTCAAACAGGACTCAGCTTTATTGAATGCACACACACACACTTTTATACAGAGCAGTTTGAACGCCCCGCCCAACCGACCACCTTCCTATTGGCCATGCAAATGAAGACTTGAAACAGGGTCAGCAGGGATTGGTCCGATAGCTTGTATGGGAGGGGCTGATATGTGTAATGACATCCCAGGAGATAAAGTATTCCAAGGACCATGACAGTACCAC
>NW_017310048.1:15380-16631 GCF_000935625.1 Nanorana parkeri
GGGGGGAAGGGGGGGCGGGGTTATTTTTTACTATATAATAAAAAAATCCTTAAATTTAAGGAAAATAAAGTTTCCCTCCGTTACGTTATAAAACATTTCTTACCCAGATTTTTGGTAAAATATAAGAGGCGGGGTCACGTCGGGTAAATAGACACCAAACACGCCAAGCCTTAAAATTGCGCGCGTCCAGAAAATCGCCCCAAAAAAACGACCAGACTCAAAACTGGCCATAGCCGACGCTTAACGCGCTTTTATTGCTCATCAGGTATGACGCCGTTCACACGTAGCGACTTACCTTTGCAGCGGGCCGGGATAGCGCGACTTTCGGGGGCGACGATCCAGCGACGGTAGCGCGACCTTCTCCGTCGGGCTCCATAGAAAAAAAGCTAAATCCGCCGAAAAAAGGGTCCGGTAGAAGCGACTTGCGACCGCGACGAGCGACATGGAGCTAAGACAGCTCCATTGAATAGCATTGGCCGGCGACTTCTCGCGATATCGCGCGGCGGGAAATCGCGCGATACGTCGCTACATGTGAACGGGGCCTTAGTGTTATCGGTGATCGACGGCCCTAAAATTATCGCTCGCACTCCGACGGTCGCAGTTATATCTAACATGTGCGGCACAATCGTCGTTTCCGCGCGTAGGCGCACCCGACGCATGTCTGCGTGTGTATGTGGGGGGCGGGGGGACTTAAATTGTTGCAAAAATTTCTTTATGCTTCGTTCATTTTTGTATTACTTTTTTTTTCTCTACACTTTATTAGGGGGGAGGGGCTAAGAAGCTGCCTATGTGATAGCCAATTGACATGACAGGTCCTCTTTATGGAGACATCAGGGGTCTCTAAGACCTCTAATGTCACCTAGGGACCCCCAGAGATCGGCTTTGTAACGGGCCCCCTTGCTCGCTCGGTTCCACTCTCCCGGCACTCCTCAGATGTCAGACCTGATATTTCGGTCGCCCGATGCTCCGGGATTGGAACTCCAGCTCTGTGCCGTTCGTATCCAGTGGTGATAGCGCAGAACAAACACCGGGCCGGCTGTGTGGAAGTTCAAACAGGACTCAGCTTTATTGAATGCACACACACACACTTTTATACAGAGCAGTTTGAACGCCCCGCCCAACCGACCACCTTCCTATTGGCCATGCAAATGAAGACTTGAAACAGGGTCAGCAGGGATTGGTCCGATAGCTTGTATGGGAGGGGCTGATATGTGTAATGACGTCCCAGGAGATAAAGTATTCCAAGGACCA
>NW_017310048.1:16689-17469 GCF_000935625.1 Nanorana parkeri
GAACGGGTCAACTCGAGGATGTTGGAAAAGTAGTCTTATGGCTCCAGGTCCGTCTGCCAGGGTAATCCATTGTCATTGGGTTTCCAGAGCCGGTATTGAATTGTGAAATTGGACGGCTGTAGGGCCGGGCTCCCCCGCAACAGCCATCCATGGGCCCCGGGCACCCGGTTCAACCCACAAGGGGGGGGTCTCTCTAGTCCTAGGTCCATAGTCAGTAGGAAGGAGGCTCCTCCAGCAGCCCCGGTGACGGTTCAGTCCGTCACATGCTTCATCGGCTTCTGTAGCTGGAGAGTGACACTGAATGCAGGAAGTGATGTCATATACGGAAGATCCTGTCACAGAGCAGCCGCGCCGGCACCGGCCGCATCGGGTCTCGGGACCGGCAGCGGCTCCTATACCAGCGATCGGCGTCTCTAGAGATCGCTTGAATGTAAAGCTCCCGGCCGATCGGTGTGGCTCGCCGGGCTCCGCCGCCCTCTCGCCACAGACCAGGGCACGATGTATATTTGGGTTGTGATGTCACGCACGATGTATATTTGGGTTGTGATGTCACGCACGATGTATATTTGGGTTGTGATGTCACGCACGATGTATATTTGGGTTGTGATGTCACACGCGATGCGGTTTTTGGGCTCGTTGCTCGCGGGTCGGTTTTCGGGGGTTTTTACTTTGGAGGGTTTTGTAAATATTTCCGGCAGATAAAAGGTTCTCGTATTATATTCCAGACGCAGATTCGGGCCCTTCTGAGGGGCCCCTCGCAGAATATTAAACGGGTCTGGG
>NW_017310048.1:18732-25183 GCF_000935625.1 Nanorana parkeri
ATGTATATTTGGGTTGTGATGTCACGCACGATGTATATTTGGGTTGTGATGTCACGCACGATGTATATTTGGGTTGTGATGTCACGCACGATGTATATTTGGGTTGTGATGTCACGCACGATGTATATTTGGGTTGTGATGTCACACGCGATGCGGTTTTTGGGCTCGTTGCTCGCGGGTCGGTTTTCGGGGGTTTTTACTTTGGAGGGTTTTGTAAATATTTCCGGCAGATAAAAGGTTCTCGTATTATATTCCAGACGCAGATTCGGGCCCTTCTGAGGGGCCCCTCGCAGAATATTAAACGGGTCTGGGTAAAGCCGAGGCGCCGGCACGCGAGGTGACATCGCCACACGCAGCCAAATGTCAATAGAAGAGGAGGAGGACGAGGTAGACGGGGAGGATAGAAGAGGAGGAGGACGAGGTAGACGGGGAGGATAGAAGAGGAGGAGGACGAGGTAGACGGGGAGGATAGAAGAGGAGGAGGACGAGGTAGACGGGGAGGATAGAAGAGGAGGAGGATGAGGTAGACGGGGAGGATAGAAGAGGAGGACGACGAGGTAGACGGGGAGGATAGAAGAGTAGGATGGTTCCTCAGTGTTATCTGTAGCCCCCCAGTCATGTATACACCCCGTACTATCATCACGCTGCAGTGCACGCCGAGTGTTGTCGGTTTCCTCCTCCTCCTCCGTCCTCTCCTTCCCGGGAACGATGAGTCACTCTCTGGCTCGCAGGCAGCTGACGGCATGTTGGCATTCCTCTGCAGTCCGCTCCTCGCCCGGCTCCTCCGTGACACGTCCAGCTTGATGCCCACATCCCGGCTTCTTGGGAACGGATCAGTAAAATCTCAGAGGAGCTTCAACACGTCAGTTCAATACTCATGATTATAATAATCCCCGGGCATCCTGCCATGTTCGGGCACTTCCTGTTATGGGGTGACAACACTCTGTCCCTTTCTCCCAATTGGGCTCCTGCATTGTCATCCCATCACATGGGCTTCCAATGGAGACTACAAGGTGGGGTTTCAGAACTCATTCTGCAGGTGTTGTCACCATTAGGAAACTCACCCTGAGAAATGCTGTGCATTGTGCTGTAGACAGGAAGTGGCTGCAATGAGGCTGCGGGAGATCAGCAGCCCTAAGATAGAACAGGGGATGTGAAAAAGCTAAAAACAAGGATTTGATTTACAAAATGGCAATTGTTTCTAATACACAGAACTTTATCACACGAAATGTCGTGCAGAGGGAGGAAGAGGTGAGTCACATGGAAGGAAGGGGCCTGACACATGGGAGGGAGGGGCCTGACACATGGGAGGGAGGGGCCTGACACATGGGAGGGAGGGGCCTGACACATGGGAGGAAGGGGTCAGACACATGGGAGGGAGGGGCCAGGCACATGGGAGGGAGGGGCCAGGCACATGGGAGGGAGGGGCCTGACACATGGGAGGGAGGGATGTTATTATCGCCGGGATCTGGACGGGAATTGGAAATTGGTCCGGAGCGGTGTGCTGAGGAAGTCGCTCTCCGCTCATGTCTGGAGGAGCTGAAATTGGCAGCGAGTGTCAGAGGTGGCGAGAGGTGTGAGCGGAGGGGCGGCTGTGACACGGCCACATGGAACGCCGAGACCCCGGAGGAAGCTTAAAGGGGACGTAGGGTCCGTCCAGTCATTTCTCAGACATACCGTACACGGGGAGGAGATCGGCAGATACATGATCTGATCCTCAGAAATAAAAGCTTTCATGTCGTGTGTTCTGTATGCAGGCGGCACATTCGCTCCGCGTATGCTCAGCGCTGAACATTGGCTGCAGATTATCACTCCTTGGTCAGCTGACTCATTGAGAACAATGTGGAGGATCGCTAGTTATTAAAGCAACACGGTACAAAGTTATAAAGTCGCCCGTACCTGTGAGAGAAGATCGGAGCCGCTCACCTGTCCTGTGTTCATCTACTGGGTCCCCCCCCAGCTCTCATTGGTTCCTCCCTTCCAGCCATTACAGGATACAGTATTGATGTGGAGGTCAGCAGGAGGAGCCACTGAGCACTGCGGGGGGACCCCGGAGATTGACGCTCCCGGAAGTGTCGGTTCCATTCCAGACTTCAAAGGGTTATTCACCGAGTGAGCCACCCGCCCGAAGTGACCAAAACGCTGTTCCCCTATTCACTGCAGGCGGGTGCAGCGGATTTCAGCCGGACATCGGCTGAATATTCGACTGAGCTGAAGTGAAGAACATCCGGATTGGCCGAGCCGAACCTCCGGCAGGCTACTCGCTGGCGTCCTGCCCTATTCTCGTATATTCACGTAGGGGGCCTGACCGCTGCGAGTGAATAGCCGAGTGCCGCCGAGCGACATTCGGCTCGGCTATTCTGCTCGGTACCTCCGTGGTAACGAGCAGAATAGATAATCAGTGAAAAAAGTAGAAAAACAAATGTTTAAAAATGTAAATAAATGATCAATCTAAAAAAAATAAATAAAGATTTCCTTAAAAAGGAAAAAATTAATAAAAAACAACAATTGGGCGGAGCTTGCAGTGACAGATAGCTCCGCCCCAACTGTTTGCTATTGGCCAGGACCTGCTAGAGTCTTCTAGCAGGTCCCGGCCAATGAATAACAACTGGGCGTAGCCGGTCATGACATCACGGCCGGCTCCACCCTGTTGTCATTGTTTAAAGACAGTTCACCGTCCCCGGCTGATCTGTCATTGCACCTGGGCGGAGCCAGCCGTGAGATCACGCCTGGCTCCACCCAGAGTCTTCTAGCTGTTCCCGGCCAATGAATAACAACTGGGCGTAGCCGGTCATGACATCACGGCCGGCTCCACCCTGTTGTCATTGTTTAAAGACAGTTCACCGTCCCCGGCTGATCTGTCATTGCACCTGGGCGGAGCCAGCCTTGAGATCACGGCTGGCTCCGCCCAGAGTCTTCTAGCTGTTCCCGGCCAATGAATAACAACTGGGCGTAGCCGGTCATGACATCACGGTCGGCTCCACCCAGTTGTCATTGTTTAATGACAGCTCAGCGTCCCCAGCTGATCTGTCATTGCAACTGGGCGGAGCCAGCCGTGAGATCACGCCTGGCTCCACCCAGAGTCTTCTAGCAGGTCCCGGCCAATGAATAACAACTGGGCGGAGCCGGTCGTGACATCACGGTCGGCTCCGCCCTGTTGTCATTGTTTAAAGACAGTTCACCGTCCCCGGCTGATCTGTCATTGCAACTGGGCGGAGCCAGCCTTGAGATCACGGCTGGCTCCGCCCAGAGTCTTCTAGCTGTTCCCGGCCAATGAATAACAACTGGGCGAGGAGCTGTACGGGCTATAGGGAATAACCCTCTTAGATGAGATCATCCTGCGTAGGTTCCGGAGTGTTTTTCTCGGGCTGGGAAATATTTATTACAACAAAAATAAGAATAAATAACTTTGTGAGAACCTGAAAGTCCGATAATAAATGAAAGCGGATCTCCGGGAATATGGCTCCCGGCACCTCCAGGGTCCGCTCCAGGGGTTACCATTCTCCCGGACCCCCTGGCTGGCCGGTGATCCTCGTCGTCCATACAGACAATGCCGGACTCTTGCCGTTGCCTAGCGTGTTGCCGGCGTTCCGGTAAAGAATTTTGTGGCAGGTCCTTTATATTATTGTGAAAGAGAAGTATGGACACTGGTCCTCCAGACGCAATGCACATGCGTCTGTCTCATTGATGCAGCATTAATCACACTTGGTGCAACGTTTTCGGGTCCCGCAGGATCACTTCCCTCAGGCAAGTAAAACACGCACACATAAACGCAGTGCAATACGTCTGATGTACGGACACTCTGGTGCATCGGCTGCCCAGTGATTTCAATAAGCTGCCTTCATGCAGTGCGCAGCAATGTACAACATAACGCACATGAACGCATTGCACATAGCAAAATGTTGTGATTTCTAGTTATGCCCCTTGCAGAGCCCACCTGAGATCCACTCCTCCTCCACGGCTGCTGGCTGTCACTGACTCAGCGGCGGCTGTGAGGAGGAACACGCCGCTGCACACATCACTGCCAGGTTGTCGGAGATCTAACAGCGACACGTTCCTCCTCCCACCCGCCAGTGACAGCCAGCACCCTGAGATGCCATAGCGACCCAGGCGGCCCGCACGGTATCGGGGGGATGTCCTGGCCACGCCCCCCTGCGCCCCAGTACATCCCCCGGGTGGTTCTTTTGCCTACGTTATCTGCTCCTTCCCCCGTTACTGGCTTACCATGCCTCCTTCTGTCTCGGTATGGAGGTGGCCATCTTGGTAGAAGCATGGCAGGGCTCACAAAACTGCTTGGAATTGGCAGGGAACGAAGGGCCGGTGTCGTCAGCCCAAACACTGATTTACGAGCGAGTGTTTTTTCTACGTCAATACTCCGTGCCTTCAATGCAGCAAGGGGTTTGATGACCGGTGCTACGCATGCGCCTTGCGTGCGTGCAGCGCTTGTGTGCTGAGTAAACGCGGCTTTCTTTGCCTTTCCGGGAGAACTCTCCTCTGTTTTGTCATCCCACGGAAAGTCTCCGGACTGCGGTCAACAGTTCCAGCCATAAATTGTGTGAGTGTGACAAGACAAAGAGACGTCACTCTTCACTTCAAAGGAATGGTTGCGGCGTGCGTTACCTGTTACCAGGAGCGCTCTTTGTCTGTGTCATGCGTTGTGTTTCTATAGGATGATGGAAGGGAGATTGTAGTGTGTGAAACGCTGCGAGCTGTCGCCTGGAAGTCACTGAATCTGCGGAGAGGGGAATCCGCTTTCAAAGTGCTACTTCACCTTCGTAGTATATCCATCATGGACGTGCGTGTGCGCTGCGGCCACAAGGTTGCGGACACCTAATCCTCTCATCTATGTGTTAGGTTAGATATTAATGTTGGACGAGAAGACCTTGCTCGGCGTTAATGTTCAACTCCATAGGGCTGAGGTCAGGGCTCTGCGTGGAAACGCTCGAGTTCACTGGAAGAGCCCAACTGTCTACAATGTCTTTGTATGATGGAGGAGGAACAGAACCTTCACTGGGGACCCCTGAACCCCCATCATTGAGAGGGGGGTCCATGTACTTGGCCATATAGGTAGGGGTGATATTCAGGAGATGATGATGATGATTACATTTGATACTTACAGGGTAGTTCACAGAAGGGGGAGGAGTTTGGAGAAGGGAACAATCTAGGACAACATCGCTGAAGTGGAAAGTGAGCTGAATTGAAGGATTTTTCCAAATCACCGATGTGGTCCTAGATTGTTCCCTTCTCCAAACTCCTCCCCCTTCTGTGAATAGCTCTTTAAGCCTCACAAAAGTTTTTAGGCGGGGAGTTCCGTTGAGCAACCTCAATGCTAAACTGGTCACACCATGTCTGTATGGAGCTCGGACATTCATATGGACTCGCCCCCTTTATTGGCTACACCGTCTTCCACTCTTCTGGGAAGAATTTCTACAAGGTTTTGGAGGGTGTCTGGAACTTTGTCCTATTTGTGAAGTCAGGTACTAACGTTGGGTGAGAATGTTACAATTCATCCCAAAGGTGTTTAGTAGGGTTGAGGTCGGGGCTCTGTTATGTAGGAACTTGAGTGGTCTTCACAAGCTGGTCACACCGTGTCTGTATGGAGCTTTGTACACAGGGGACAGTCATGGGGGGGGGGGGGGACAGAAAAGGGTCTTCACCAAACTGTGACCACAAGGCTGGAAGAGCCCAATTGTCTCCAATGTCTCTGTATGGTGGAGGAGGAACAGAACCCATCAATGAAAACACCTTAGCTGAATAATTTAGGGGTGTCCACACACATGGAACCCCTGAGATTAGGAATGCTGAGATCACCCTAACCTGCTTGTAACTGTAATGATGAAAACTTTGTGAGGTGATGGAGTCATTCGCTCTCACCCAACCATTGGATGTGAGACGGAGGTGGGGGATCCTGTTGCTGAAGGATATTTCCATCCGTAGGACCGTCTCAGATTAAAGTTCATGTTTATTTACAGAGCAATCTTCAGCTGGCCACACATAGACAGACGTTTTATTGTCAGCATGGAGGATGAATAGGAGCAAGTCACTTGGCTCCTCCCTTCTGCACTAAACAGCATAGATGGAGGAATCCCCTTTGTTGGTTATTGTATTCAGACAACTGCAGGACCCACATCTGCCTAAACTCCCGAGCCGTCACTGTATCTGATTGGACGTCATCACTGTTCAGCCAAAAAATTTCGAACCCGCTCAGTCAATTTTAAAGGAGAACTTTGAGGAGAATGAAACTCACTGATCCTCATAGTTCGGGGCGACGTGTGACCATGAGACTGTCACAGGTCGGCTCAGTAGATTGGGAGGTGAGCGAACACATAACATCACTCACTCACTTCTCGATCCTGTCCCTGCAGAGAGACGTCACTGTCACTCACGGCTCCCTGCAGGGATTCCCCCCTCCCCGATCCTCCAGCGCTGACTGGCGGAACGGACGGGGGGG
>NW_017310048.1:25286-26491 GCF_000935625.1 Nanorana parkeri
GACCTGAATCATTAAAGGTGTCTGGCAGCTCGGTCAGGCCGCCAACTTCTAAAGGGTCCGTCCATCATCAACCTAAACCTGATATATTTTCTATCCCGACTTTACCCACCTTACTAACCATCATGGGGAAGCCAATGGAAACGTTCCATGGACAATGCAGTTGTAGAAGTAAGACGTCTCTCATGTATACCATGACCTGGATGAGGGAGAACCTTCACAGACATGACCTGGATGAGGGAGAAGCTTCACAGACATGACCCGGATGAAGGCGAACCTTCACAGACATGACCTGGATGAAGGCGAACCTTCACAGACATGACCTGGATGAAGGAGAACCTTCACAGACATGACCCGGATGAATGAGAACCTTCACAGACATGACCCGGATGAATGAGAACCTTCCCAGACATGACCCGGATGAGGAGAACCTTCCCAGACATGACCCGGATGAGTGGGAACCTTCCCAGACATGACCCGGATGAAGGAGAACCTTCACAGACATGACCCGGATAATGGAGAACCTTCACAGACATGACCCGGATGAATGAGAACCTTCCCAGACATGACCCGGATGAGGGAGCACCTTCACAGACATGACCCGGATGGATGAGAACCTTCACAGACATGACCTGGATGAGGGAGAACCTTCACTGACATGACCTGGATGATGAGAACCTTCCCAGACATGACCCGGATGAATGAGAACCTTCACAGACATGACCCGGATGAGGGAGAACCTTCACACACATGACCCGGATGAATGAGAACCTTCACAGACATGACCCGGATGATTGAGAACCTTCACCTTATTATGGTAGAACTGGGAATATCTCACCACTGGAGACTCCCGAGATCCCAGCATGTTGTTGGTTGGTTTTGGTTGGAGTTGATCCTGGAATATCATGAACAGTTTGCCCCATGTGACATTTCCTCCACGGCTCGGTACCGGAGGCAGAGAGCCAACATCCAATTGGCCTGACAATGGCAGCAGAAAGGACAATGGATCTGGAAGTGTTATCGCCTTCTATGAGGACAGCTGAGCTTCTATTCATTTCAGGTGCGGCAGATGATTAGCGGCGGTCACAGAAGTCGTCATTAGCTCTGAATTTTACTGCAAATTGTGCTTTTTATTTTCTCCCCGACCCGCACTCCCCCCTCCCCCCCCTCCTCCGAGATGGCAGGCAGCTGGCACGCTCTCAAACGCA
>NW_017310048.1:31255-33575 GCF_000935625.1 Nanorana parkeri
GAGAACCTTCACAGACATGACCCGGATGAGGGAGAACCTTCACAGACATGACCCGGATGACGGAGAACCTTCACAGACATGACCCGGATGTATGAGAACCTTCACAGACATGACCCGGATGTATGAGAACCTTCACAGACATGACCTGGATGAAAGAGAACATCACAGACATGACCCGGATGAGGGAGAACCTTCACAGACATGACCTGGATGAGTGGGAACCTTCACAGACATGACCCGGATGAGGGAGAACCTTCACAGACATGACCCGGATGAGGGAGAACCTTCACAGACATGACCCGGATGTATGAGAACCTTCACAGACATGACCCGGATGTATGAGAACCTTCACAGACATGACCTGGATGAATGAGAACCTTCACAGACATGACCCGGATGTATGAGAACCTTCACAGACATGACCCGGATGTATGAGAACCTTCACAGACATGACCCGGATGTATGAGAACCTTCACAGACATGACCCGGATGTATGAGAACCTTCACAGACATGACCCGGATGTATGAGAACCTTCACAGACATGACCCGGATGAGTGAGAACCTTCACAGACATGACCCGGATGGATGAGAACCTTCACAGACATGACCCGGATGAATGAGAACCTTCACAGACATGACCCGGATGAATGAGAACCTTCACAGACATGACCCGGATGAATGAGAACCTTCACAGACATGACCCGGATGAATGAGAACCTTCACAGACATGACCCGGATGAATGAGAACCTTCACAGACATGACCCGGATGGATGAGAACCTTCACAGACATGACCCGGATGTATGAGAACCTTCACAGACATGACCCGGATGAATGAGAACCTTCACAGACATGACCCGGATGAGTGAGAACCTTCACAGACATGACCCGGATGGATGAGAACCTCCACAGACATGACCCGGATGTATGAGAACCTTCACAGACATGACCCGGATGAGGGAGAACCTTCACAGACATGACCCGGATGGATGAGAACCTTCACAGACATGACCCGGATGTATGAGAACCTCCACAGACATGACCCGGATGATTCAGAACCTCCACAGACAGGACCCGGATGAAGGAGAACCTTCACAGACATGACCCGGATGAGGGAGAACCTTCACAGACAGACCTAGCTGGTGGCTTAGACCACTGAGAGAGGCTGCTCCTTCCACACAGGGAGCCAGGGTCCTCCTCTGCAGCATGCTGGCATGGCGCAGGCTTTGCCCCTCCCCCCTCCTCTTCTAGTGATGCCCCTGGAATGTATTTTGAGTTACAATGAGACAAATGTTCTGGATGGGAATCTCTGGATCTGTCCGGTTTCCGCTCGCAGCCGATGCGCCGCGTGGGGTCCCAGTTATAATGACGTGTATTACGCTCCGGCATTCATTATAAATCACTTTTATGCTTCGCACAGAAATTGTCTATTTGCTCATTTTGTGTCTTTATTACATTGTCTCCCGTCGGGGAATATTCCGCGTTTATACATTCGATGTTCTGATGACGTGTTGGGATCTCCTTCCGTTATCATCGTATATCACGTGTCGCCTGATGAAGGGGCGCCGTGCTCCGGAAACGTGGCGCCGTCACGTGACTTCTTCATATACATTGTATCCAAATAGAACAGATTCCCGATCAGAGTTGTACTTCATATGCGTGGCGCCCATCCACTCTGTGTTACATGTCAGCCATGTTTTGCGCCCCCCTCCCCCTACACTCTATTGATGCAGGTTGTCACCCGAACTAGAAGCTGCCAGAGCATGATGGGAATGGGCCCTTTATTGGTTCAGGGTAATCAGGAGGCGTGGCTTCCTGTTGTTGTTGTTGTTTTCTCCTTGTCTGCGTAACTCCAGAATTACATTTCCTGAGGGAAGAATAACAGCGAGAGGATACACCGTGATTGGAGGGGGTGTGATGGGTTACCGCCCCTGTCAGGTGTCTGTGTTAGGGACATTCCTCCTCTCTGATTGGCCTGATCAGCAATGTCCTCAGTGAGGGGAAATCCAAACTTTCAGTTGTCACCGGAAGAGGCAAAACTGAGAAACTCGACACTCATTACAGTCACAATGTTTAATGCCCAAAGAGTAACATGCAGGGTGTGTTACATGCAGGGGTCAGGGGTGTGTTACATGCAGGGGTGTGTTACATGCAGGGGTCAGGGGTGTGTTACATGCAGGGGTCAGGGGTGTGTTACATGCAGGGGTCAGGGGTGCGTTACATGCAGGGGTCAGGGGTGTGTTACATGCAGGGGTCAAGAATGTTTTATGTACAGGGTCCATTGGTATAGTCCATGATGTTAGGACATTGGTATAGTCCA
>NW_017310049.1:0-23721 GCF_000935625.1 Nanorana parkeri
TTATAGGTTGTGGGTGCGGTGGGGTTCTACAATCCCATGGGAAACGGTAAGAACCCCTGTCATGTTTCGCTGCTATCCGGGGCTCCGTTAGAGAGATTTCCCCTCACTTCCTGTTGTGAAGCTTTTTACCAGACAGGAAGTGAGGGACCACAGGGAAACAGATTACAATAAAATGCTGACAGATGTTCTCGCATTCCCCTATGTAACCTCAAAAAATATTATTTCTTCTGTCTGAGTTCCTGCCCTACTCACCACACACATTACAATCTGATTGTACAATCTCCTTTCGCTCTAATAGGAACTATGCAATGCAAGGGCCTGTCTGATTGGCTAGAAATTGATTGGTTGGATTAGGTAGGTCCTCATATTACATTGGTTGCTCACTTTGCAAGGGAATTTGCACTTAGCTTAGTGAATGTGGTGAAAATTTCAATTTTCAAAAAATACCCAATCAAGGAAAACAGTATTTTTGTTTGCACCTGATTGGATGATGGAAGATGATAGAGCGTCACCTCATTCACTAAGCTGTGGGAAAATTCCCTTGTATAGTGATCAGCCTATTTGCCATCAATAAAATTACCACATCCTGTTAATTGACTATCATTTAATGAATGAGAAGATGGAATATAGAGCTCCCTACTGGGATTTCTAATATAGGGATCGTCATTTAATTGTAACACTTCTGATTTGGTAACTTCCTGTGACTCTACAATGAATGACGGCCTCATCAGCAGAATATATCAGGATTAGGGAGGAGCTCAGGTTCAGACCGAACCCGATCAATTGAAAGAATGTTAACATATTGATGTTCTGTCCAGTATTCCAGCTGTATGGGGGGGAGATAGAAGGGATTTGTGATGAGTAGTTAGATTATTGGTTCTCCGCTTCCAGATTTGAAGAAAACCTGTTAGAATTGCCTTTTACATCTACAATGTCATCAGGAAGGTGATCAGGAAGCTGGGCAGCAAGAAATGACCCGCCTCCTAGCTTCCTGATTGGCCGGGAAGTCGGCTTTCCAGCCAATCAGCATGGAGCCGGCTTCCCGGCCAATCAGGAAGCCGGGAGGCGGATCATTACTCGCTACCCTGCTTCCTGATTTACCGGGAAGCTGACATGATGCTGATTGGCTGGGAAGCTGGTTTCCAGTCCAATCACAATCAGCCGGGTGGTATGTCATTACCCACCGCCCGGTTTCCTGATATGAATAGGGATGAGATCCGGTTTGGACTGAACCTGAGCTCATCACCCAAGAAGGAAGCTGTCAGTGCCGGCCTAATCAGCACGTGGAATGCCATGGTCTGCAGCTGCATGTAAACAATGGGTTGAGATGATGGTGACATCATTGATCTTATATGCCACATGGCCTTGTTTGGTCAATGATATAACAGATGATCTCAGGTTCAGCCCCTAGTGTTCTATTCAGGACTTTCCGGCTGTCACTCAGTATGTTTTAAGGAACGGACTCTCCTCTTCCTCAGGACTGAGGAGGCGATGACATTTGGCTCTTCACCTTGATATCAGCACCAGCTCACTCCTTCCGGCCTGCTTGTTCCATACTTCCATGTTTATCTTTCATTAAAATAGAATGTATTCTTGTCCCATGCCCTGAGTGCAGAAATCTCCTCACCCCTACTTATACATTTATAATTGTTTCTGATATTCGGGGGTATCAGAACTTTGTAGATTGCAGTATCTTCCTCTAATATACAGCGGATTGATACACAAAGCTCTGCAAAGCAAATCCATTTTTCTCTATATCAACTAGCTACTGTGGTGAAAGTGTATCCAGACCTTCCTCCTCATCTAGTGCCCCGTGGTCATTAATATTTGCTTTTTCACCTTTGTATTATACTTACATCCAGGTTGAGGGCTGCAGCACCGAACCAGACCCAACCACTCCAGCAAAAGCAAAGTCACCAGAGCCTTCATTCTGGATGGGACCTGAGGACACAGAGAGGCCATTACCATACTTAGACAGTAACATAATACAGAAATAAATGTACTTGCCTAATGAACCAATCAATAGGTCTACCAATAGGTAAAGACATAATAGAACAAACATCATATACATGGTTCCTAGGCCCATTCCTAAAATGAGGCTGCCTGAAGCTCAGCTTGAGACATGTCTTTCAGTCAAATGGGGGGGGGGGGGGGGAGGACAGCAGGCAGAGCGGTAAAGCCACTATGATGCACAATGCCCTCTTTACAGTCAGTGCATCCCAGTTTGCTAAGAGCCAAGCGGAGAGATGTGTAACGGCCATACACATCTCCCTACCCAGCTCTTAGCCAGGCGGGTTGCTCTGGCCAGCATGTCACCCAGCTCCTGACATCACAGGACGGAAGCTGGGGCTATAATGCAGAGGCTCCGCTCACCCACCTGCCTTTTTCCCCTGGTTTTGTGCATCATACCCCACCATCACCCCCCGCTGCTGCCACCAAAGCTGGTGAATTTGCTAGGGACCCCGCTGACCATAAAATCATCAAAAGTCAAGAATAAAAAATGTTTTACATTTGTATCACCGTTTTATGAGCATTATAACACTGCCTTATGATGCAGATGTACAGTATACTTTTGGATAATGTCATTGTATATGTTGTTTGGAAACCTTTACAAAATTTGTATGAACAAATAGGATTCTCAGTTCCGTAGTTTTTATCCCACGCATTTGTGCGAGCGCCCTGGGTGGGAAAACCGCGTCTGTTCACCTGTGAACCGAGACTCTCAGCATTAGACATGGGGCACTCAGCAGAACACTCAGGGTACTCAGCAGAGGACCTAGGGCATGTGCCTTCGGTACCAGTAGACACAGTAGAATGTGAAAGGAAATATCTCAGAAGTGGGGAAAGTCCCCTCTTAGATGGTTGTTGCTGAAACTGGAGCCCCCATTAGAAGATTTTTCCCTTGCTTTGGACTAAGTGATAATGGTCACCAGCACAGAGAGGGTGAATCTCCCCAGTGGTGGCACAGACAAAGGTAAAAATCTCCACAGTTCACTTCGCTCCATAAAAGTTACTATTCCACACCTCCCACCTTTCATACATGTTGCTTTAAATATGGTGCACCATGCAATGATATCCAAAATGTACTGTATACATGAGCTAAAAATTCAAATACTGTACACAGACACACAGACACACAGACACACAGACACGCACCTTAATGCGGCAAGGAGGTGTTTTTACTCTTCCTTCCTCTATTCTAATTTTTTTTTAAAGAATTGACATTTGATACATTTTAATGTCTCTGTTACCCTCGCAATGACATTGCTCCCCTCTGCTTTGCACACTAAGTAGTTGCCCCCCCTTATGTACACCAACAGGTATTATGAAGCTCCTCACCTGTACAGAGTCTTGCAGCTAGTGACAGAGTTACAGCCTCCATTGTATAGTTATAGGATATCTGCTTTTCATATTTCCTCCCACCTCACATTTCCACCCAACTGAGAACGGGAACTTGGTAGGTATTATAGCTATAATGTATTTTGCCTAATTACCTGTCGTATATTTGTCCTTCTCTAAAAAGTTTTTCTTGGGAAATAAAAAGCCGTACCGTCCTATTGCAGAATATTTTCCATAATATTATGAATGGAGCATCTATTATGGCTTAAAGCTGAATTCTGAATTTAAAAAAAAGCTCCATCCCCCAACACCTTCCCCCCACCCTCAAGGGTTAAATGCTTGTCAAGTCTAGGATTAGAGGAATAAGGTCCCTGGAAGATTATTCTCTTTGGCGCTCCATCTGGCGATCACACTTTGACGTTGTCACATATAGTGGCGCAGTCCTGCACTGTACATGAGGAATGGCGAGGGATCGCCCACAACTCGGAACATTGGAGAAAAGAGCGCCATAAGCCTGCCAGAGCGAGGAATAATGTCACTGTTACAGCTTGTCCTCCTACCCCCAGAACTAATGACACATTAATTATTACAATACCGGTGGGAGGGGGTACTGCCAGGGTATTTTTTGACAAAAAGCCCAGAGTTCAGCATTAAGGTCAACTTTCATTGACCACTGCTTACCCACAGGGAGAAAAAGTCCAATTCTGGCAGGGGACAAGCTTTTCTGCTCAGGCTTTCTACAATTTTCACAATTGCTGAAACACATCTTTAACCCCTTCATGACTGAGCATGTTTTCAGGTTCTGTTCATAAATGACTGACACTATTAAGTGGCTGCTCCAAACTTAGGAACTGCTAATTATAACTAGGGATGCACCGATACAAGCATCGGTATCAGCCGCGATACCGAGTATTTGCATGAGTACTCGTGCAAATACTCCGATACAAAAAACGAGTACCACTACATGTGCTCATCTATTTTCCCATCTATGGGGGTACAAGCCTTAGTTAGCAATGGCATGATAAATATTCATTTCATGTTCATTTTATGTTCATGTTCTTCATAATATTAAGAAACTGACCTAAAATCCTGATTTTGCATTGCTTTAGAAAAAAATGTGACATGTCCCTTTAAGAAAAAGTATCGGTAATTGGTATCGGTGAGTACTTGAAAAAAAGTATCGGTACTCTTACTCGGTCTTAAAAAAGTGGTATCGGTGCATCCCTAATTATAACCTTAGAGACTGATCCTGACTTTAGTCAGATTCAGATCTCACTAAAAGCTCTTTGATCGTGCCCAGACGATCAGAACTGATACATTTCACTCAAAAGATATACATTGTATCTTTTTAGTGAAATGTATCTAAACATTAGGCTCTCGAGCTGTCAAAACAAATAGCAGAGAGGTGAGTCACTGCTGCCTCTCTGCTATTTTCAGTTGTCAAATACAGGATCGCAAATTGCGGTCCTGTATTTGCATGTAACGGCTTCATTCTTTCATTAATGAAAGGAAAAAGCTTTTACAAAAAGCTTAATTATTTCATTAATGAATGCCTCAATACTGAATGCCTCAATACATTCATTAATGTCTGGTAACCGCTGAGAATCAGCGGTTACCAGCATTACAAAGCCTGATATAACTCGTCACGTACAGTTAATATTGCTTGGGTAAACATTTTCTTGGCCCCCGTGCCCCCTATCCGCCACACTAAGCAGCGTACATCTGGGGCAAGGCAGCACTATGCAATGCAAATGGGCCAAAGTATATGGACTTGGAATAGTTGTAATCAGCTATATGTATGATGACCTGGGAATATTTTTGCTGTGAAAGCTAAGACTACTTAAAATCAACTTGTTAATCACGTATGTGTGGGGGGTTTATAGTAGATGTGTCAATCTACTTTACTGAGTTGGGACTATTTTTAATCTTTCTTTGTATAGATGTATATTCTTATATTCTTTCAGTGTATAAAAATTAAAATGATAGTACCTTAAAAGCCCCATGTCTTCCTCCCTGGAGATCTCTCGCTCCCACTCCCAGTCACAGACTGTTCTCTCTGCTGCTGCTGCTTTTACATGGTGTCATGGTCCGGCGCCAGGGGCACACAAAATGACAAAAAGTGGCGTGCAAAAAATGGTGTCTGGGATGAAAACACAGGAAGTAGGTGTCTGTGCGTTACCGGGGACGCATTAGAGGTGCAGATTCTAAGAAGGGCCAGGGGGTCTTGTTGCAGGGAGGGAGGCAGGCAGGGGGAGGGGGGGTTGTAACCGCACACTGTGCTGTAATGTCATTTAATTTGAGAAATGGATTATATTAGGGAACATTATACTGTAATTTTCCCTATTATAATCTGTTTCTCTGATTAAATGATTACAGTTGTCTTGTATCCAGTCTATCCAGAAAAAAGGCTTGAAGCCTGAACAAAGTATTGCACTTTCTGTGACACATACCCTGCACAGACCACTCCACCCAGACCACCCGAGAGCCACGCGGCTGCCATTAGCCCCACATCGACCACCTGTGAGCCACACAGCCACCATTAACCCCACACAGACCACCTGAGAGCTGCACAACCACCATTAACCCCACACAGACCACCTGAGAGCTGCACAGCCACCATTAACCCCACACAGACCACCTGAGACCTGTTTCTTAGGTCCGCCACTGAGCTACTATATATTTGTACACCATGCTATATTGTGCTAAGAGATGGCTTTGGTAAAAAGTTATTTGATATGTTTCGGGTGTAGTCCAGGAGAATGCCAGATGACCAGTGGCAGGTCCAGTGTATTGGGTCATACTTGTACATTCCTAAATTAGGAGTTTTAAGGCATTGTCATGGCCTGGTATGTGGTCAGTATCCTGTTGTTTAATGGTTCTTGTTACAGAACCTATGTACTGCTATTTGCACTGGTGATGTGTAACATTATTGAAGGGCATCATATTGGTCGTGCAAAGTCATTCAAAGCAGACATAATCAATGATGGCCGTTACAAAGGTAAACAACTTCAAACTCACGACTACAGGTTACATAGCATAGCTTAGGACATATTTTGCTGCTCCCAATGTTTTCCTTATGGAAATTGTATTTTCTGCATGATTTATTGCTAGCAGTAGCTATTTCTGTGCTCAGAGGAAGCTTAGGGTTCTCAGGTAAAGGGCTATATAACACTAACAATGTATCTATTCATACAGCTACAGTATCTGATCATAAACCTAAGTATAGATGAGTGAGCCAAGATCTGACCTAAATCTAGCTAGGCCACAGATAGAAAAAATTCCAACCAATTACCAGCATCCAGGCAGACATTTCTCATTTTAAATTAAATAAATAGTCCAAATCAAGATGTTACCGGCCCAACACTCCCATGGATTACTTACCTGGCCATGTTCTCCATCCCAGGCCACTGTCTCTCTATGCTGGAACTATAATGACTATAATCTATAATATATAGATTACTCCGTCTGACAGAGCGGCAAAGGAGCCGAAGTTGTGTGCAGGAATCAGCGATCCAGCACCCAGCCAGAAACAGGACATTTTGTTAAAATCCTAGGACAGTACCATAAAACCCAGGACTGTTGGAAGGTATAGGTTTAGTGTTTCAGGGTTTTTTTGCCATTGTTTCAAGAACATTTACTTTTTTTATGTTCCATAGGATAATGTATAATGACAACCATGCAGTTCTGCTGGCCAGCCAACACCACCCAACAGCACAGTCTGGCCACTGAAGTCCTCAATTTGATTGCACTGGTGGTGTGGGACCTTCATACCAGTTAATGGTCTTTTCCTGGCAACACAGAAAGAGTCACAAACCTAAGTTATACAGTTCCCTTGTATATTGTATTTTCTATTGTAGGAATTAGGCTTTTCAATGGTGGCTGAACAATCAAATAATGGCATAAGAAAGAGTAACTGAATAGGTTACCAAAAATGTATTTAATATTCACACATCTGTATGATTATTAGTATTAGAGACATTTATATAGCGCCAACAATTCATGTAGTGCTTTATATATTGTACATTCACATCAGTCTCTGCCATCAAGATGATTACAATCTAAGGTTCCTACCTCAAACAAACATATATACTAGGGCTCTTTTTATAGACAGGAGCCAATTAACCTTCCAGCATGTCTTTGGAGTGTGAGAGGAAACCGACGCTAGCGGAGTGTGAGCATGCAAACCCCATGTAGATAGTGTCCGGACTAAAAACCCCAGTGCTGCAAAGTAGAAGTGCCGACCACCAAGCCACTGTGCTGCCTGTTAAAAATATATTAAAAACAAAGACTTTTTAATAAATAGAAACTGTGACATTCATTAGCAGCAACATAGCCGGAGTCGTGATTAACAAATTACATTTTCACCAATAGAGCACAAATGAGTTGCTGAAATATTATAACTAGGGATCGGGTTTAGGTTTGCCACTTCTATGTGATTGAAGGTTCGCAGTTCCTAGCAGACATATGTCTGTGTGAGTTGAAGTAGTTTAGGGAGAGTTGAGAGTTCCCTTAAGTTAGCTATATGGTGCTATACTGGGTTGGGTGACCAACATCAACTTTGACAATGGCACTAGCCTGCTGGCCACCCTTCACCTTGCCTAGCACATGCCCAACCTGGTGGTAGGGTGGTTCATCATTGAGTACCCTGGCTTCCAGAAGGTCCTTTTCAGGCCAGAAGGTTATGTGGCCTGGCAGCCATGCAGTACTAACATGAGCTGCCTGCCAACTGCCTTGTCTGTGACACACCGTGCTCCAGAACTCAACATAGGCCATGCATAAGAAATTACACCAGCAACAGTGTACAATGTGTGTTTATTATACAAAGACAGGCTCTGGAGAGCTGGGGTTCCTTCAGAGCTTCAACAGCTCATCATTCAGGATGCAAGCAGTATTTTGACACCTTTTGAAGAAGCGACCAAAATGGTGAACCAAGACGAGGCAAGAATTAATGATGAAATCCCTCTTGTGTTCCTCCTGGAGCACACACTCTGTGGCTTAATAGACTGGGTACTGGAGGCACAGCAGCAGGAGGAAGAAGAGGACTTGCTCCTGTCTCAGGGTCAGCAGGATCTTTCACGTACTGTCTCCATCCATGGGAGGCCAAGAAGGAATATTAGGAGGAGGAAATGAGGCCGGCTATAAGGAGGACATTTAGCCCCTCCCAAATCCCCAGAGTTGAACATGGGTGGGTTGAGACTCTTGAGGACAGTGTTGTCCTCAGTGACACTGAGCACTCCGGGTCCTCTACTGCAGGCAATTTGTGACAAATGGAGCCTGTAATCGCAAATGCCTGCAGAAAGACCTCAGAATTCAGGCCACCGAAGGGATCCCTCAAACAAAGCTAAAATGACTGATTTACTACCAACATTCCAGAGGGAGCCTAAAAGGCCTCACTTTGGGGAAGTTCTACATAAGAAGCTCTTTGCTGCATTTCCCTGATGATGTCAGGATCCCCTCTGATCCCTGAAAGGGGTAGCAGCAATGGTGGTGGCTGCTTTAGCTATGCGTTTTAGAGTTTTTCAGCGCTCACAGGCAGCGCTGGAGACACACGATTGCTGACTAAATTGGGTCCCAGCCTCTTGCAGACACTCTCAGAAGTGAGGACCCCACAGACTATTGGTTGTCTATGGTGGACCACTGGCCAGAGCTTGCACAATATGCGCCTGCAGCCAGTGTGCTCTTTGCAGCAGCAGAGTTTGTTACAGAGGGGTAAAGCCACCTGTCCTCTGACAGTACCGGCTGACTTTCATTAAAATTAACCAGTTTTGGATGACCAGTGACTATAAAACCCTTGGTGCTGATGCTCCAGACTAAACTTTTGTCATCTCCTTCCCCCCTTCCCAAAAAATGATACCCACCACTATTATCAGCTCCTGCCACCTCTCTGGGCCTATTCCAGTACTATGGCACTGTAAAGGTGCCACACAATCTTTCTACAGCTTGACGTCAACTACCGAATTTCTAATGTTTGCTGGAAGGTAAATCCTGTGTTGCACCATGAAGTTTGCAGCCTTCTTTGGTGCTCTGGCACTGTGCCACACCATGTTAAAGAATGCTATAGGCAAGTAAGTATCTGGCACTTTGCACAGTAGAGTAGGGACTAGCCAGAGAGGGATCACTTTGACACGGTTGGCCAGTTTTTTTTATGCAAAGGTTTGCTAGAAATATTTAATGGTGTGTGCAGAGAGTGTCCGTATTCATAGTTATTAGGGGGTCATTCACTAATCTGCCAAAGGCAGCCAAGTGAATAACTGACCCAAAGTGAAGGGAGCCGAATGCCGTTAGGCTATTCACTTTAGCTGAGCCGGGTGTTGGGAGTTTTTTGTTATTTCCTTGAGTCGGCTGCATCGTGGACATCGCTGGATGACTTGACTGACCTTGGATTACCTCGTTGGAGCATTTAAACATTTTTTTTAAAGGACTGGTCAAAAACTTTGGTTGTGTTTTTTGTTCAATTACATTTTTTTTTCTAAGAGTCTGGTGTCTTTATTTGCATTTTTGTTAACACTTTAGCGTTACTCATTCACAAGAGGAGCCACATCTAGGTGCCTCCTTTATGAAAGTGGGTACCCAAATGCAAATAAGCCCCCCTGCTTGCAGGACAAGGTGCTTTTTCAGGGGGGACCCCTGGAAAGCACTCTCCCAATGCAGAGGGCATGTGGCCTGGTTTAAGGGTCTGAATGGGAATTTTAGGGGGGACCTCACGTTTCTTTTCCATTTTTTTGTGGTGGGATTCCCCCATAAAATACCTACCAGACCTAAAGGGCCTGGAAGGACTTTTGGGGGGGAACTCCACACATTTTTTACTCAGTGGTCCCTCCTATCATTCCTAACAGACCTAAAGGGTCTGGTTTGAATCGGGATGGGGACCCCATGCCATTTCTTTCTTCTTACTGTTTGTTTACATTTGCGGGGAGAACAGTCTGCTCTCCCCGCTTCAGCTGTGTCTTCGACATATGCTTCAGGTCGACTGAGTGCTTTGGCTGTCTTTGGCTGCTGTAAGGGCTATTGTGAATAGCCCGTACAGCAGCCCTTCAATACAACTGAACCACGGGGTTCCCATCGCCGAAGCGAGCCAAAGGATTAGCCGAACCTACCACTATATCCTTCAGCTCCTTTGTGAATAATGTATGGGGGGGTTTTTTTCTCCATTTCTATTGCATAGTAAAGGCCAGTGACCAGACCTAAGTGTGCAGCTCTCCTTCAACTAAATCTGTCTGCCCCATAATGGCATTATATGTCCATTTGTAGCACCCCTTACCCCTAAGAGGATGAGGACTATGACGATATTGAGGTTTGATAAATCCCATATTGAGAATTGGGATTTATACTGAACACAGTGGGACTCTCAATTTTTCAAAGACAAACCAGAGTATCATAAATTCCATTAACACAACTGATCCTAACCAGGGGGGTAACTAGCCCATGATGATCTGCATCAATTGAACAAAAGTCCAGGAAGACCTTGTTAAGTACATTGTACATTGTATCTCATTCATTTTATTGCACAATTTTGTTTTGCTTTCATTACAATGATAATGAAATTTATTAAGCTGATTCTCTAATAGTGATGGGTGCATTCACTGGGATCATTTTGGGGCTTTGTTTGACAAAAGGGCCAAAAAGTTTGACAGTGAGAACCTCATTGAAGTCAAAGAGAGGTGAATCATGAAAATCAGTTCTCTTCAAGGCTAATAGGCATGGGGTTGTCAAAAAAGTGAATTGGGATCTGGGTACTACCCTGGGGGACATGGATCAATGGTAGAAAAAAAAATAATCAGGGAGCCATTGCCTCCTATTTTATGCTACTTCGAGTGTGTCATGGGAAGAACACCAATTCTTCAAATTTCAATGTAGATGACTCTAAAGAACTCCAAGGAAAATTATTATTAACACTTGCAGTGGGGCTACCCACACACTGCAAAGGTTAACTTCTTGTTTGTGTCTAGGGAGGAAAATAAAAAAAGTTGTGTTCACCTGATGGAGCTGGCTTGCTCTGAGACCAGTCCCGGAAACTTACTCCCCCTCTGCAGCAGTCTAAGGTCCTATAAATCACCATGTTCTATACGCAGTGTATATGTCCTCATGCTAATGTGAGGACATACTGCATCATCGCTGCAGTATAGGAGGAGACAGTTATTACCCTAAAACTTCTGCACTCGATCTACAGTAGGGATGAACCAATAGCGGTTTTTCGTTATTGAGTATTAGTACCGATACTTTGCTTTCGGTACTCGTCGTTACTGAGTATCGATACCGGTGCTTCTGCTTCCATGGAGCCGGCTTCCCGGGCAATCTGATTGCCCAAGAAGCTGGTTCCATGTTGCCTGGCCGGCTTCTGATTGTGCTTGGCTGGGAAACCTGCATGGAGCCAGCTTCCCGGCCAATCAGGAAGCCAGGCGGCGAGTAATGAGGTTGTTCGGCCGGCCCGACGCTGATTGGCCGGGAAGCTGGCCTACTGGCCAATCAGGAAGCCGGGAGGTGGGTCATTACTCTCCACCTAGCTTCCCGATCAAACAGGAAGCTGGCTGCATGTTCTCTTATGGCACTGCCAGTCAGAGGATTCCTTCCTCTGACCGGAAGTTCCGGCATTGGGGAAGGTATCGGAGCATTGATAATGGATGGTATATGCAGGCCGGCGACTGCCCTGTCGCCGGCCAGCTAAATTAGGACCCCACTTGGAGCTTCTCCCACCAGACCAGCCAAGTCAAAATGCCCTGTATCGGTCCCGATACCGATGCTAGTACCGGTATCGGGACATCCCTAATTTATATAGTTACATAGTTACATAGTATTTGAGGTTGAATAAAGACATTAGTCCATCAAGTCCAACCTATTAGGATCTCATTCTAGGAGTACCCGTACCCCTGTATATTACGTGCCCTTAAGAAATCGAGCTTTGTTTTAAAGAGGGGAGGGGGAACCATCAATAAGCAGACCATGGCACTGAAGTGGAAGGTCCACTTTAACTTTAAAAAAAAACACTCTGTCTGTGTTGCTAACAGAGAAATTCCCCCCTCACTTCCTGTCCTGGGGACAACCTTTTTGGCAAACAGGAAGCGAAGAAATGTAATGGAGCCTCCAGCGGCAGTAACACTTAACCGAAGGACAACATTGCAAATCCTCAAGGAACCATACTGGCCACATAGGAGGTGGAAGCATTATATTCCTCCATTCTTCATTCCAAAGGGATGGAGGCTATGGGAAAATTTTCTTAATACCAGATTAAGGGGAATACAATAAATTTGTGTTTGATGATACGTGTTATTGCTAAGCAGAAGGCACAGCCATGGGCACGGAATGTGCACCGGCGTATGCAAATTTGTTCTATGGTGAATGACAAAATCAGCTTTTGGAGAATGATTCTCTGTTGATGTGCCTGCCCAAAATGTTGTGTTGTTACAGGTACATCCATGATATATTCATCCAATGGGCAGAGACCAAAGGTGAACTAGAGGAGTTCAATCACACAATGAGACAAAACCATTTCTATCTTACATTCACTTCTGAGTGCAGCTCATACTTGGTCAGTTTTTTGTGATCTCTCAATAGGATTAGGAGCAGATGGCTCAATCATTACAAAGCTTCATAAGAAGCCGACTGCTACTAACACTTTATTACATGTGAAAAGTTTCCACTCCAAGACTTTCCTGTCAGACAATACCCCGGAGCTCTGAGGAACTGCACTCGCAATCATTACTTTGAAAGTGATTCAGATGTATTGAAAAGTAGATTTTTGAAATGAGGATACAACTATCAATGTCTTGGTAGAGCATACCATAGAGCAAAGGATATGACACAAGATGACCTTCTGTATGGCAATAAAGAAAGGAGAAGTAACAAACATAGTTGGTAAAATGTGAGATATACAAGTATATCTAATCAGATACGGGACATTTGTGACAAATATTGATATCTTTTAATGAATGATGTAACAGTGAGAGAGTTTATAGCAAATCCTAAGATCACTTACAGGAAAGCTAGATCCACAGAAGATATTTTAGCACGTAGCTCCCTGGAACACAGATCCCTGGGAGATAGAAAATGTGTCAGTTGTGAGTATTGTAAATACATGATTGAGGGCAATACAAAAATGTCTCAACAAGGAAAAGTGTAAGATGTTTTGGAAATATCAGTTGTTAGACTCGCGGGTGGTTCCCAACCCGTGGAACCCACATTTGTCCTTAGTCATTAAGTCGCAACCCAAGTTGCACTGTAATGAAATGCACAGCAAGAAGACTCCTGAGATTGTGAATAATAGAATATATTTTTTTTATATATATATTGGTTGCATCATAGGTGTGTGACCCTTGTATTGTGATAAATAAAGTGCAACAGTTAAATAAAACCATGTGTGGTCCCCATGTAATCTCAATATGTTGGGTCACTATTCTTCAGGTGACATGTACATTGTTTACAGGATAGTTCTTTTTGATCTTTAATATGGTGGCTGATGGTGGGGATGCTGCATTAATAAGCAATACCTTGGCAGGGATGGATCTCTGAGGAAACCAGGAGAGAGTGCCGAAACCAGATCTTACTACCCACCCACCATTGGGACCCCATTAGGAACCACGCTATGTCAGTCCCTTTCATTCACTGCCTGTGGATTGGTGAACAACATCATGCTTTCCTTTTCTGTTGAGCTGCAAATTGTAAGTAGACTCTTTGAATATATCCATGGAGGATGTACAGGAGGATACACCACTACAATAACAGCAAGTATATCTGGAGGATGGACATTTTATAAACTGCTTGCAAACCAAGAAGTATACCAAATACTCCGCCATGTTACACTGTCATTGTTAGATCACATATGAAACAGCGGGATGTCATTTACAGTGATCTTACGTTTTCTTAAGTTGCTTGAGTAACTCTATACATGACATTGCCTGGTTTACCTAATCTGTAACTGCTAGTGAGAGCAGTGTGTGTTGTTTGTCAAAATCTTGTGTGCCCGTCTACATGAACGCAGAGTCTACTGACTGGAGGTGTCTGGGGCAAACTTCCTTACAAGCCTGTAAATTGTGAGTGGTGGCAACAAAGATATTAGTGTATGCGTGTTGTTGTATATTGGCCGCTACTTGTGTCTGGGTTTGTGTCCTTTGGGGTTCTTGCACTGTTTGGCAAGCTTGCTGGTCATGTTTTAGGGAACGTGGTGTTCTTGTGATAATTTGCCAGCGTGCTTGTCGATTTCCAAGGATGTTCTCTGGACGGTGATACCTCATGCATAATTAAGCCCGACTCTTCCCTGTACCCATGGTCCAAGACATCCACAATCTAAAAACCAGCATATCAGTTATCAGGATGAAATTATGAGTTGAGCACCTTTTAGCTTTTAGGAAGGTAACTGCATTACAGTAGGAGTTATGGAAAAAGAATTATACTTATTTCATATGCTCATCATCTCCATTTAGTGACCATCATGTGGTATTGTATTACATTATACTCATGCTGAAAAGTAAATATACTAAAAATGGTCCCTTTTATCTCTATTGGCACAGAATAAATGCTCACAGGGATTTGCAGGGTGAATAGCTCTGTGAATTGTTTATAAATAGACCCCTTAGACATGAACACAGCAGTTTCCATTGTTCTGAGTAACATAGTTTTATTTATTTTTAGATATATGATTTTACAACTACAAGGTGTGCAGTGGCAATTGTCCTTCTCCAGACAGCTAGGAAAACATAGACATGACACAGTTTTGGAGGTCTTGAGGATATGTTCCCTATAGACATGACATTTAATAATTAACTTTAAGTATTCCTTCAACGCTGTACTTCTGAGGTTTACTAGCAGATATCATACTCCTCAGGTGCAGGCTCCCCGTAGACCTCCACCTCACACAGGTGCAGGTATTCACTGTGCCCCGGGATCACCGCGCTGATGTATCGACCCTCCATCCCATTACAGCAGAAAGTTGTGGTGGCATTTTTATAGTTGGTGATCGTACCGCACCTGCCACAGACAAGAAAAGACCAACACAATGATACAGAAAATGGAACCCGCTGACTTGGGTAGAGATTCACAAAATGTGCCCATAGAAAACATACACTGCTATGCGGCTAGACAACAGAGATGAGCGGAGTGACTTCGGGGAAACTTACTACTAATATCATTGTTCAACCGTACCTTTTTAACCACGCCCCTCAGAGTAAGACAAAGCCACTACTTACCACTACTGATAAGCAAACTGGCCTGGATTCAGTTCACATAGATGTTCTCTGAATCCAGCCAGAAATCCAGGTTTGGCAAACATCCAAGCAAACAAAAGCCAGGGCAGTCTGTGTACTATCATAATTGGTTACTAGCAACTAGTCCATACTGGACCCTAACAATTAATGATGCTATGGGGCTGCCTGTGTACTAGCAACCAGCATCATTGGTTGCTAAGATGCTGGCAGCTCTATAGCATCATTCCACTGCATCCTAGCAACCATTCATGCCATGTGGTTCAGCCACCAGTCAACCAATGACACTGGGCAGGTGTCACAGCATCATCGGTTGCTAGGACACAGACAAAAGTTTGGTGGGCGGGGTACTAGCTGGGCAAACAATTTGTCAAATTGCCAACAGCTTGGATTCAGGGTTGAGCTCATGTTCGACCAGAAGCTTATTTCTATTCACCACAGTGCATGGCGCTTGATGGTGGGCTCTCACTCTCACTTTGTCTGGTTGGCCCCGGGTACCCCAGTCTAATTTTATATTTAATAACGCCTTTGTTATCAGAGTCTTGCCCTGTGGGTAAAATCCAGTCGTATAGTGTTGTCTCTTTTTTTGGGTTCAAGGTGGATCTTAGGGCTATCACATTTAGGAACTATGCTGACCAGCTTTTGTTCACATCAGATGAGTTTTGTATTCTGAAACAGGTCTATGGAAAAACAGGTCAAATGCAGATCAAAGGGAAGTCAAATGCAGGTCAGAAGAAGGGTAACTGTAAGTCAAAAGTAGGTCAACTGCAGGTCAGAAGGATGTCAACTACAGGTCATAAGTAGGTCAACTGCAGGTCACATCCACCTGTCAATGAATTCTGAGTATTTTATATGAATATAGAATTTGGGGATAAATATGGAGCAGAGGCAATACTACACCCAAGGGAAAAATGTATAGTAATAGTATGTCCTGGCCCTGATGTACTCACACTGGGTTGTGATTGTTTGGGGAATCTCCAAATCGGAGCTCAAGACCCTGCATCCGATACAAAGCGTTGTCCGTCCTGCCATAGACCACAACCATGTTCACTTTGTATTTCTGCATCAGGTCCAGTCTCCACCAGGGTTCCCAGTCATCATATGTGTGGCTACAGAAACCATGATCCATGATTTGATCTGTCACACCATCAATGGCCTTGGTAGCATTAAAATTGGTTGAAGTCCCATAATCAGAACTCTGCGAGGCTTTCCCAGTTCCAGCGATATTGATTGCTGAAGAAAGAAACACAAAACACACTCCATGATTATACATATGCAGGGTTATTCACAAAAGGGTGAAGGGTTTGGAGAAGTCAGGAGAAGTGAACAATCTAGGACAACATAGCTGATTTGGAAGAATTCTCCAAATTCAGCTCACTTTCCAGTTCAGCTATGTTGTCCTAGATTGTTCACTTCTCCTGCCTCCTCCAAACTCTTCACCCTTCTGTGAATAACCCTGATAATGTTCTTCCATTGTTCTAAAGACGTCTTCATCAGGAAATAGACTGTAAGCTGCAACGTTGTCACTAATTTGCTGGAACATTCTGTAATGTAATGAATTGCTGATGTCATTCTGTGATGTCGTTATATAATAACTAATACTAATATTAATCGCTAAAACTCCATCTATACCCAGAACTTCTTTCAGGTTTTACTGTTATCCAGAGCTACCGTACATTAGAGAGATTTCCCCTCACTTCCTTTTCTAGGCACAAACGTTTTACCAGACAGGAAGTGAAGGATAATCTGCCACATGAGCACAGATTACAAGAAATGCTGACAGATGTTCTAGTATTCCCCTATTTAAACCTTAAAAATATTTCTTCTGAGTTCCTGCTATACTCACCACACACGTTACAATATGATTGTACAATCTCCTTTCGCTCTAACAAAAACTATCCAATACAAGGGCCTGTCTGATTGGACACAAATTGATTGGTTAGGTTAGATATGTCCTCATATTGCATTGGCTGTTCACTTTGTAATTAACACTTTGCTTAGTGAATGAGGTGAAAATTCACTTTGCAAAAAATACCCAATCAAGAAAAGCAGTATTTTTGCTTGTACCTGATTGGATGATGGAAGTCAGCAAATCTTCACATCATTCACTAAGCTGTGAGAAAATTTGCTTGTATAGTGATCAGCCTATTTGGCTTTAGTAATCCAACTCTATTTTGTTAACTGATTATCATCTAATAAATGATAAGATGGAATATAGAGCTCCCTACTGGGATTTCTAATATAGGGATCGTCATTTAATTGTGACACTTCTGATTTGGTAACTTCCTGTGACTCTACAATGAATGACGGCCTCCATTATATTATAAATGTACCAACAGCGGCGCTCACCTAAAAACTGGACTAACTCCAAAGTTTCTACACAGAGTCCTTTCTAATCTCTCAGCAGCAGAAAATATCAGGAGTAGGGATGAGCTCAGGTTTGGACCGAACCCAATCAACGAGTAGTTAGATGATTGGTTCTCTATTTTCTGATTTGACAGAAATTTGTTTGAATTACTTCTTACAAATACAATGATTGTACACACCCCGGGTAATCCTTGTTTGCTACACGTCCATCAGGCAGGTTACAAAGGATTCACTCTCAGACTAATAGATTGCGGAATTGGTTTTCTACAGTTTATTGAATCATTGATTATTTATCCGATGGATCATTAAGGGGTGGTGTAGAGTTGAATGATCATAGTTGGTGGTGTAGAGTTGAGTGATCATAGGGGGTGGTGTAGAGTTGAGTGATCATAGGGGGAGGTGTAGAGTTGAGTGATCATAGGGGGAGGTGTAGAGTTGAATTATCATAGGGGGGGTGTAGAGTTGAAATATCATAGGGGGTGGTGGTGTAGAGTTGAATTATCATAGGGAGGGGTGTAGAGTTGAAATATCATAGGGGGTGGTGGTGTAGAGTTGAATTATCATAGGGAGGGGTGTAGAGTTGAAATATCATAGGGGGTGGTGGTGTAGAGTTGAATTATCATAGGGAGGGGTGTAGAGTTGAAATATCATAGGGGGTGGTGGTGTAGAGTTGAATTATCATAGGGAGGGGTGTAGAGTTGAAATATCATAGGGGGTGGTGGTGTAGAGTTGAATTATCATAGGGAGGGGTGTAGAGTTGAAATATCATAGGGGGTGGTGGTGTAGAGTTGAATTATCATAGGGAGGGGTGTAGAGTTGAAATATCATAGGGGGTGGTGGTGTAGAGTTGAATTATCATAGGGAGGGGTGTAGAGTTGAAATATCATAGGGGGTGGTGGTGTAGAGTTGAATTATCATAGGGAGGGGTGTAGAGTTGAAATATCATAGGGGGTGGTGGTGTAGAGTTGAATTATCATAGGGAGGGGTGTAGAGTTGAAATATCATAGGGGGTGGTGGTGTAGAGTTGAATTATCATAGGGAGGGGTGTAGAGTTGAAATATCATAGGGGGTGGTGGTGTAGAGTTGAATTATCATAGGGAGGGGTGTAGAGTTGAAATATCATAGGGGGTGGTGGTGTAGAGTTGAATTATCATAGGGAGGGGTGTAGAGTTGAAATATCATAGGGGGTGGTGGTGTAGAGTTGAATTATCATAGGGAGGGGTGTAGAGTTGAAATATCATAGGGGGTGGTGGTGTAGAGTTGAATTATCATAGGGAGGGGTGTAGAGTTGAAATATCATAGGGGGTGGTGGTGTAGAGTTGAATTATCATAGGGAGGGGTGTAGAGTTGAAATATCATAGGGGGTGGTGGTGTAGAGTTGAATTATCATAGGGAGGGGTGTAGAGTTGAAATATCATAGGGGGTGGTGGTGTAGAGTTGAATTATCATAGGGAGGGGTGTAGAGTTGAAATATCATAGGGGGTGGTGGTGTAGAGTTGAATTATCATAGGGAGGGGTGTAGAGTTGAAATATCATAGGGGGTGGTGGTGTAGAGTTGAATTATCATAGGGAGGGGTGTAGAGTTGAAATATCATAGGGGGTGGTGGTGTAGAGTTGAATTATCATAGGGAGGGGTGTAGAGTTGAAATATCATAGGGGGTGGTGGTGTAGAGTTGAATTATCATAGGGAGGGGTGTAGAGTTGAAATATCATAGGGGGTGGTGGTGTAGAGTTGAATTATCATAGGGAGGGGTGTAGAGTTGAAATATCATAGGGGGTGGTGGTGTAGA
The DNA here is from genome assembly GCF_000935625.1 of Nanorana parkeri. NCBI lineage: Eukaryota > Metazoa > Chordata > Amphibia > Anura > Dicroglossidae > Nanorana > Nanorana parkeri. The sequence goes on from NW_017310049.1 coordinate 19,691, forward strand.
GTTGAATTATCATAGGGAGGGGTGTAGAGTTGAAATATCATAGGGGGTGGTGGTGTAGAGTTGAATTATCATAGGGAGGGGTGTAGAGTTGAAATATCATAGGGGGTGGTGGTGTAGAGTTGAATTATCATAGGGAGGGGTGTAGAGTTGAAATATCATAGGGGGTGGTGGTGTAGAGTTGAATTATCATAGGGAGGGGTGTAGAGTTGAAATATCATAGGGGGTGGTGGTGTAGAGTTGAATTATCATAGGGAGGGGTGTAGAGTTGAAATATCATAGGGGGTGGTGGTGTAGAGTTGAATTATCATAGGGAGGGGTGTAGAGTTGAAATATCATAGGGGGTGGTGGTGTAGAGTTGAATTATCATAGGGAGGGGTGTAGAGTTGAAATATCATAGGGGGTGGTGGTGTAGAGTTGAATTATCATAGGGAGGGGTGTAGAGTTGAAATATCATAGGGGGTGGTGGTGTAGAGTTGAATTATCATAGGGAGGGGTGTAGAGTTGAAATATCATAGGGGGTGGTGGTGTAGAGTTGAATTATCATAGGGAGGGGTGTAGAGTTGAAATATCATAGGGGGTGGTGGTGTAGAGTTGAATTATCATAGGGAGGGGTGTAGAGTTGAAATATCATAGGGGGTGGTGGTGTAGAGTTGAATTATCATAGGGAGGGGTGTAGAGTTGAAATATCATAGGGGGTGGTGGTGTAGAGTTGAATTATCATAGGGAGGGGTGTAGAGTTGAAATATCATAGGGGGTGGTGGTGTAGAGTTGAATTATCATAGGGAGGGGTGTAGAGTTGAAATATCATAGGGGGTGGTGGTGTAGAGTTGAATTATCATAGGGAGGGGTGTAGAGTTGAAATATCATAGGGGGTGGTGGTGTAGAGTTGAATTATCATAGGGAGGGGTGTAGAGTTGAAATATCATAGGGGGTGGTGGTGTAGAGTTGAATTATCATAGGGAGGGGTGTAGAGTTGAAATATCATAGGGGGTGGTGGTGTAGAGTTGAATTATCATAGGGAGTGGTGTAGAGTTGAGTTATCATAGGGGGTGGTGTAGAGTTGAATTATCATAGGGGATGGTGTAGAGTTGATTATATTTACATATAATTTTTTCTTGTTTGTTTTAGATTGTAATTTTAGTATTTATGTAATTCGATTTTTGCTGTGATTTGTATAAAACAGTAATAAAAGTGTCTTTCCTCTTTAACCAGTTGACATCCGCGGTGTTAAACCCCCTTCCTGTCCCGGCCATTTTTCAGTGTTCAGCGCTGCGGTACTTTGACTGACATTTATTCCGTCATGCAGCGAGCAGATGCTGCCGTGCTGTCCGTCCGTTTTTTTACTACGGGCGGACGGCAAGAGGTTAAAATACCTGGATGAGTTATTTTCAACAACTATATACAGTAAGTATGTAGGAGGGTATTCATGCTCTCAGCTATCACAGTGTATTGGAATGGATACAAAGTTACAATATGAAATACAGCTGTATTTTCATTTCAGAGTCAGAGCCGTCCATTGTGATCCCCATTGTAGAAGGATCAGGATACTGCAGGGCTGGACGAGCGGTGTTTGGCTATCAGTCCAGTTCCTTTCTTGGCTCTATCTCTGGGATCTGTCAGTGAAGGGAAGCTGTCTCTAATGACAGGCATGGAGGAACACAGTGTTTCAGTCCATAAGAACCTCACACTGGGGCCAGGAAGGTTTGAGGTCTGAGCCAGAAATGCTGTTTATGCACATTCAGGTGTTCAGTAGGGATGAGCTCTGGTTTGGAGCAAACCCGAGCTCATTGGAGTCCAGGAAGAAAGCTGATCCAAACTTCTGCGACCAGGGCATTCCCCACCCCACAGCTGCATGTAAAGAAAAGGGGCTGGTGAGAACTTTGACCTCATATGGCCACGTAGTCTTGTTTGGTCAATGACAAATGCGTGAGCTCTGGTTCAGTCCCTAATGTTTAGTTCAGGTCTTTTTAGCTGGCAGTCAACTTGTTTCGGGGAGCGGATACCAATCCTCCTCAGGACTCAGTGGACGGTGTCTCTCAGCTCTCTTCTATATATCTGCAATGATTAACTGCTTTATGCCTGCTTCCTCTATACTTACATGTAAAACATTGAATATGAAAAAATGAATATGAATTCTTGTCCCATGTCCTACTCAATAGTAATACAAAAATGAATTGAAGGGACTACGAGGGGGCAAATGTAAGACCTTCGTTAAAAAAACGAAAATTTTCTCTTTGTTAGAATATATAAACTAAGATAAGGAAGTATGGAACACACAGGCTGGAAGGAGTTAGCTGATGCTGAAATAAAGGTGAGAGACAAAAGTCATCAGCCGCTTAGTCATGAGGAAGAGGAGCGTCTGTTCCTTGAAACATACTGAGTGACAACCGGAAAGCCCTGTATTGAACACTAGGGACTGAACCCGAGCTTATCTGTGTTGTCTTTGACCAAACAAGCCCATGTACTTACATAAGGTCAGTGATGTCACCATCAGTTGTTTGCGCCGGTATTGACAGCTTCCTTCTGGGGTGATGAGCTCAGGTTCAGTCCAAACCGGAGCTCATACTAGACATGTGCGATTCGTTTCGTTACGAACCAAAATTCGTACGAATTTTCCTGAAATTCGTAAATTCGGAAGCATCCGAAATCCGAATTGCAGTTTCCGAATTATATCCGAAATACGAAATTCGGATCCGAATTTCTTTGAAACGGGAACTAATATTACCCCTGTAAATGAGGTTGAACAACATGACAAGATTTTTTTTTTTATCAGAAATACGGATCCGCTGCTGCTGAGAGTTGCATTACAATACACAGGCAGGAAATACGAAATTCCGTTGACGTATTTTCGTTCCGTTACGAACATTCGTTATATTGAAGGTAAAAAGCAAAGTACATTTATATTGGAGTTGATGGTAGTTTTTTTTATCCGAAATACGAAATTCGGATCCGGAATCCGTTAACGGAATTCGTATTTCGGATAAAAAAACAACTACCACATCGACTCCAATATTAACAAAGGTATTTTTGCTTTTTAACTTCATCATAATGAATGTTCGTACAGTTACGAAAATGTGCCGAAACTAACGAAAATTCGTATTTCGTACGAATCCGAATTGAGTTTCGGACACGAATTACGAAATAACGGATATTCCGAAACGGAACTCATTTTTTGACGGCGCACAAGTCTAGCTCATACCTACTGAACACCTAAATGTACATGGATGGCTTTCTTGCCTTGGACCTCACACCTTGCTGGACACCAGTGTTAGTTTAATATTTCATATGGATTGGAATGCTGCGCCAGCCATGCCTGACATACTGACAGCCTCCCATGGATTGAGCCAACAAAATCCTATCCAGACTGATAGGCAAACACCGAAGTCCCAGCCGTGCAGTATCCTGTTCCTTCTACAATGGGGGTCACAATGGACGGCTCTGACTCTGAAAGGAAATCACTCATGTTTTTTACATTGTAGCTTTGTATCCATTCCAACTTGTTGCCCCAACTGATCCAATACACTGTGATAGGTGAGCGCACAAATCTCCTCACTCCTACTTATACAGTTACACTTTTTTCTGATATTCGGGGGCAGGGGCGTAACTAGAAATCACAGGGCTCCATAGCAAAAATTTGTGGAGGGCCCCCCCCAACCCACACACCCCGCTAGTGCCTGAACTACAGCATATATTATTATTATTATTATACAATATGATTAAATGCAGTTTGCAATAGATCACTGTCCCTGAATGCAGGATACGTACATCCAGAGGCAGTAATCTATTTGATCCTGGGAAAAGTGGGGTTACAAAGTGGGTGCAGTGTGGGTGGTGTAGGTGCACAGTATGAGCAGTGTGGGTGGCGGAGTGGGTGAGTACACAGAGCGGGTGGGCAGTGTGGGTGGGTGCACAGAGTGGGTGTCAGTGTGGGTGGGTGCACAGAGGGTGAGAGTGTGAGTGGGTGCACAGAGAGGGTGACAGTGGGCGGGTACAAAGAGTGGGGGGGGAAGGTGGGGGGGGGGCAGCGTGGG
>NW_017310049.1:24001-33569 GCF_000935625.1 Nanorana parkeri
GGGGGCACAGAGTGGGTGGCAGTGTGGGTGGGTGCACAGAGTGGGTGGCAGTGTGGGTGGGTGCACAGAGTGGGTGGCAGTGTGGGAGGGTGCACAGAGTGGGTGGCAGTGTGGGAGCGTGCACAGAGAGGGTGACAGTGGGCGGGTACACAGAGTGGGCAGTGTGGATGCACAGCATCTCACCTCTCTTCCTCTGGCCAATTCTAAGGGCTTGTTCACACCATATACAGTGTGTTCCAGTGTGGTTAGCTGCTGGAATGCACTGTATGGATTTTTTCAGATCGCACTGGACTGCAACAAGGCACTGCGGGCAGGGGGGCGTGGCAGGGGTGCCATTGGCTTCAGTGCACTACCACACCCCTTCCTACTCCAGCACGCACAGGGAATTTTTTTATGCCATAGTGCGTTCCAGCAGCTAACCGCACTAAAACGCACTGTATATGGTGTGAACAAGCCGTAACCCTTTTTTCTCTACGCAACTTTAGGACCTGACTCCCCCCTGTCCCACCCCCCTGATTAAGTGGCCTTGGAGTGGGAAGGGCGATTTGCATATTAATGAGGCATGGCGGGATGTGCATATAAATACAGCGGCTCATTATTATGCAAATCCCGTAATTAGCATATGAATTAGCCGCGGCCAGTGTTAATGGCTCCTGCAGCTCAATGAATGTGAGAACAAAGGCTTCAGTCCCTGCCCACCCCTCTTACCTGTCAGCAGTCCAGATCACACTTGCGCTCCGCTGCTTCTCCTAAAGCCGAGCACAGGCAGGAGATAACTCCACCCTCCCCCGCTCTGCACTGTGACTGTGGCAGGGGAGAGGATTGCAGGTTAATGTGTCCTTAGGTTCCGTGCGACCGCGCAGTGTTTGACTTGCGGCCGCACGGAAATTGAGGACCCCTAAACCTCCCTCCTGCTCCTGACCGGGCCCCCCTCTGGTGCGGGCCCCATAGCGCCCGCATGGGTTGCTATGGCGGTAGTTCCTCCCCTGTTCGGGGGTATCGGAACTTTGTAGATTGCAGCAGCTTCCTCTAATATACAGCGGACTGATACACAAAGCTCTGCAAAGCAAATACATTAATTAGTGTAACGAAATGTACAGCGCTAAATGTCCTTCAGGAAGTTCAATAACGAATAAGGATCAAAGTGATGTCACCTCCGTGTCAAACAATCTTAAAAGGGTGTGTGTATATCATAAATAAGTTATAAATTGTGTCAACCGTTATAAAAACGTGAAAAATAAAAAATATATATTTATCCTTTTATAAACCAGTCCGTGTTGTTTTCTTCCAAAAACTATAAAAAATACGAACTTATACCAATTTTTTTAGAAATGTACTTAAAGTTTTTGATTTTCTTAGAGTTCTCGAATCTTCAACATAAGAAACCCCAAAAAATGATGAAAAAAATAGAAATAAAAATAGAAACACTCATAAAAAACAAAAGAAATCTTCAGTGTTGTGAAGTCTCCAACGAAAAACACCAAAAGGAGGAAAAACAGGCAGATCCCCTATAGGGGATACACTCACCAGATCCCTGATGATCGAAAGCCTATATTCTTATCCCGTGGAGGTCAAAGATGTATATCCTCTTCCCTCGTTTGATGGAAGCCTCAGGCTCCAGACCTGCTTGCTGCTCCGAGATAAAGGAATTTGAATCTTTTCTATTTGATCTCTCCTATTGGGTATCCATCCGGACAAAGAAAACGACAAGTACGCTCGCTATGAGTTAGTAAGTCCAACTTTAATGGGTCCAATTCATAAAAACAAGCGCTACATCAATTCATCATCCCTTGAGAACGTCCATGTGACGAAACGCGTTGGGGGCAGGCCTACCTTTTCGTCATTGTTCAATCTTTTTTTGCACTCAGAACGGGTGATTAAGCCGGCTTTCTACGTTGAATTTTATTTGAATTGATGTAGCGCTTGTTTTTATGAATTGGCTTTCGATCATCAGGGATCTGGTGAGTGTATCCCCTATAGGGGATCTGCCTGTTTTTTCCTCCTTTTGGTGTTTTTCATTGGAGACTTCACAACACTGAAGATTTCTTTTGTTTTTTGTTTTTTAATATTTTTTATGAGTGTTTCTATTTTTATTTCAATTTTTTTCATCATTTTTTGGGGTTTCTTATGTTGAAGATTCGAGAACTCTAAGAAAATCAAAAACTTTAAGTACATTTCTAAAAAAATTGGTATAAGTTCGTATTTTTTATAGTTTTTGGAAGAAAACAACACGGACTGGTTTATAAAAGGATAAATATATATTTTTTATTTTTCACGTTTTTATAACGGTTGACACAATTTATAACTTATTTATGATATACACACACCCTTTTAAGATTGTTTGACACGGAGGTGACATCACTTTGATCCTTATTCGTTATTGAACTTCCTGAAGGACATTTAGCGCTGTACATTTCGTTACACTATTTTCTGGAGGCTCTTAGCCTGAGTTCAGCAGCTTTTCTCCCTGTGTTCTTAGGAATTTTTTATGGAATTTTAACCTTATGGTCACATTAATATTAATTTTAAGTTGTAACCCTATCCACTTACTTTTATTAATTCCATTAGCGCAAGTTATTATAGACTACAAAGCCATTAATTATTTTTATTTACTAGCTGCTGCGATGAGAGTGAATTCAGACCTTCCTCCTCATCTAGTGCCCCATAGTCATTATTATTTGCTTTTTAACCTTTGTATTACTCTTACCTCCAGGTTCAGGGCTGCAGCACCGAACCAGACCCAACCACCCCAGCAAAAGCAAAGTCACCAGAGCCTTCATTCTGGATGGGACCTGAGGACACAGAGAGTCCATTACCTTACTCAGACAGTGACATAATACAGAAATAAGTTCACCTGCAATGAACCAATCAATAGGTTAATCAATAGGTTAAGCGATAATAAAACAAACAATCATTAAAGGAGAACTATGGGGTCAGTGCTTTTCCCCATAGTTCTCCTGAGGGTCACGGGAGAACGCAAACTAGCGTTCTCCTGTGACCTAAAGCTCTGTATACCGCGAGCTACAGCTCGCAATATACAGAGACGCCTAAGCCAAAATGGATCCCGACAATTCTGTCTGGATCCACCCAGCTGCGGGATTAACAGCTGGCTCTGCCTATCTAGAGGCTAATTCGGTCGGTGTCTCGACCGCGGTCCACCATTTAGTGACGGCTGGTCTAGGGAAAAAAGATAACACATAGTAATACTATCCTTAGCCTGTGGTCCCACCACTGCCAATGTTCTTGTCCTCTTCTCTCCAGTGCCAGATTGTGGGTGGGCACTGCTACATCATCCTATACTAGACCAGAGTGGAGTCTGGTTCTGTATTGTGACTGCTCACTGTATTTGTGTTTTTTCTACGGTTTTCTACCGGGAAGCCAGCTCCATGCTCTATGGTGAAGAGGGAGCATAGAGCCTATGCTCCCTCTTCACCACAGAGCATGGAGCTGGCTTCCCGGTCAATCAGGAAGCCGGGCAGCATGTAATGATTTGCTGTTCGGCTTCCTGATACCAGAAGTTTGGGTATCGGACTAGGCTGCAGCTCGCGGTATACTGAGATGCCGCAACCGGGACGGATCCCGACATTACTGTCTGGATCCACCCAGCTGCGTGAGTGACAGCTGGCTCTGCCTATCCGGACAGTTTCATTGTCACAGGTCGGCTAGAACTATGAGGCTGAGTGATTTTCACTCACCTCATAGTTCTCCTTTAAAAAGCCATCACTGGACCCCACCAGTTTGAACAATCAAAGATCCATCTCCTTGCTTCCATTTACCTCCAAACTCCTTGAACGCCTTCTCTACAACCGCCTGGGCAGCCTTCTCATTGATAACAACCTTCTTGACCCCCTACAGTCCAGCTTTGGCCCACAACACTGCTCTAAAACTAAGACTTACTAACTGCTGAAAACAACGGACACTACTCTGTATTCCTAGGCCTTTCTGCTGCCTTTTACACAGTCGGCAACCCAGTCCTCAAAAACTTCACTCCAAGACTCGCACCTTCCTTCCTTCCTTCCACCTTCCAGGGCTCTGTCCTCCGGCCTCTTCTCTTCTCTATCTACACCTCCTCTCTTGGTCATCTGATCCCATGGCTTCTAATGCCAATGACACTCAAATCTATTTCTCTACTCCTCAGCTCACCTTCTCATGCTCATCACACATCACTAGTTTACTAACTGACATATCAGTATAGATGTCACATCACTTCCCTAAACTCAATCTTTCACAAACTGAGGTCATAATATTCCCCCCCGTGTCCCCTCTCCTGACTTCTCCATTAAGATCAATAACACAACTATCAGTCCAACACATGCTAGGGTGTTAGGTGTTATCCAGGACTCTGACCTCTCCTTCAGACCCCACATCTAATTTCTGACCAAATCTTGCCATCTTAACCCCTGTAACATTTCCAAAATGTGTCCCTTCCTAATAAATTACACCACCAAGCCACTAATGCACTCTCTTGTCATCTCTCACCTCAATTACTGCAACTCCCTTCTCATTGGCCGACATCATCTACACAGTCTATTTCCCTTCTCTCTATCATGAAGCTGGCTTTCTGGCCAATCAGGAAGCCGGGGGGCTGGTAATGACTCACCGTCCGGCTTCCTGATTAGCCAACTTCCCGACCAATCATGAAGCTATGCGCCGAGTCATTACATGCTGCCCAACTTCCCGATTGGCCGGGAAGCCAGCTCCATGCTCTGTGGTGAAGAGGGAGCATAGGCTCTATGCTCCCTCTTCACCATAGAGCATGGAGCTGGCTTCCCGGTCAATCAGGAAGCCGGGCAGCATGTAATGATTTGCTGTTCGGCTTCCTGATACCAGAAGTTTGGGTATCGGACTAGGCATCGGAGCATTTGGGCGAGTGCTCGTACTCGCCCAAATACTTGGTATCGGCACCGATACTAGTTTTGGTGCATCCTTAATTCAAAATATTAACAACAACATACAAAGCCATCTACAACTTTGCACCTGACTACATCTTCAACCTCATCTCAAAATATTCCCCAAACTGTCCTTTTCGCTCCTCCCAAGACCTTCTGCTCTCTCATTCCCTTATCACTTCCTCCCATACTTTCCTCCAGGACTTTTCCAGAGCCTCTCCCATCCTCTGGAACTCACTGCCACAATCTGTCCAGTTATCTCCTATTCTGTCTGCCTGTGAGTGATCACTGACTCACCTCTTCAGGGAAGCCTATTCCTCCTCAACTTAAAAACTGTACATCTCCTCCTCCAATCAGCTCATCCCTCGCAGTTCTTACCTTCTGTATCACTTGCCCCTCCTTGTAATAAGCTCTCATGAGCAGGGTCCATCTAATCCTTTTGTATGGTATTGCATTGTAATTGTATTGTCTCCTCATATGTTATAAAGAGCTGTGCAAACTTTATAAATCCTTTAAAACAATGATAATGACGTCGGCAAGCGGGAGAGCGTCGAGTGTGGTCAGAGATCGGCAACACTGGGGTACCAGCTGACACAACCGGAACTGGCAGGAAGGGAGACCATGGGCTACATCCCCTCAGAAAAGCATTATATCCTTTATCAGCTGGGGGACATGATTTGGTAATTGGCTGTAGTTAGACTTTAACCACCTGCTGACTGGCCTTTGTAATTAAATGGCCGGACAGCGGCTTCTTGAATGCTGGTGGGCATTTTTAAACGTCCCATCCCACCCCATTCGTGCCCACCGCTAGGCAGCGCGCATGAGCGGGAATTCAGCCTGCAATGTAAACAGCCAGCGATGGCTGTTTACATACAAGCGTTCGCGCGTCTGTAGAGACGCCTGATCGCTTGTAATATGTGTGCGGGTATGCGGCCCCCTCCGCCGCAGCCGCTGCTGGCGATCCCGAGCTCCGCTGTTCCCGGTGCGAGCCCGGGACCAGCACAGCAGCTCTGCGGCCGGAGATCAAATGGAGCTCAGTACACGATCTCCGTTTGATCTCCTCCTCCTCTTCGGAATGCAGGCAGTGATGTGTATTACATCACTTCCTGCATTCAGTGTCACTCTCCGGTACAGAAACCGGAGAGAAGCTGGTGAAGCAGGTGTTTGCTTCATCAGCTTCTCTGGGGGTCCCTAGGTGACATAGACCCCTGATGTCTCCATAAAGAGGACCTGTCGCTGAAAATTGGCTATCACAAAGGGGGCTTGTTAGTCCCCTATGTGATAGCAATAAAGTTAAGTGAAAAGAATTAGTTACAAAAAAATATATAAAAAAAATGAAAAGTCACATATAACGGTAATAAAAAAATGTAAAACATTTTTTTAAGTCCCCTGCCCCCCACATACACATGCAAACATGCATTGAGCGCACCTAAGTGTGTAAACGACGATCGCGAACGTCGCAGTGAGAGCAATAATTTTAGGCCCATCATTCACTGATAACACTAAACTGATGAGCGGTAAAAGCTTTTAAAGCATTGCCTATGGCCAATTTTGGGTATGGTAGTTTTTGCGAGTTTGCGGACGCACGCAATTTTAAAGCTTGACATGTTTGGTGTCTATTTACCCGACGTGACCCCGACTTTCATATTTTGCCAAAAATTTGGGTAATAATAACTGTTTTATAACATAATGAAGGGAGAACTGTTTTTTTTCCAAATTTCCGGTAATTTTTCCATTATATAGTAAAAAATAAAACCCCCTGTGGTGATTAAATACCACCAAAAGAAAGCTCTATCTGTCCCCAAAAAAATGGTATAAAATTCATTTCGGTGCAGCGTTGCATGACGGAATAAATGTCAGTCAAAGTAACGCAGCGCTGAATACTGAAAAATGGCCGGGACAGGAAGTGGGTGTAAACACACGGGTCAGCAAGTGGTTAAAGAAGAAGTCCATGCACTCTGAAGAACAAATCACATACATAGTACCATAAAATGATCAAAAGTCAGGAATAATTAATTTTTACATTTTTAGGAGTGTTTTATAGGCATTATAACTTTGCCTTATAACATTGATGTATACTTCTGGGTAACTTGATTGTATATAAAGTTTGGAAACTTTTATAAAATTTGTATGAAAACAAATAGGATTATCTGGTATTAGAGGGATCACCTTTGAGATAAAGATTAGAAGGGACCTCTTGATACTATTACATTTAGTTATGGCTCTGTGCAGGGCCGGATTTACTCTCCCTGCTGCCCCAAGGCCAGGTTCAGCAATGCGCCCCCCTCCCCTAAGCCCCTGTGTGATAGCAATTGGAGGTGACAGGTTCTCTTTATTGACCCCCGTCACCTCCAATACAGGAGTTCTAGCACAGCACTGCGCTAGAACTCCTGTGACAGGTGCCTCTGCGTTTCTAGAAAGCTGTTAATCTGTCTATGGCAGTGGTGGCGAACCTTGGCACTCCAGCTGTTTTGGAACTACAAGTCCCATGAGGCATTGCAAGGCTCTGACAGCCACAGACATAACTCCCAGATGCAGATGCATGTTGGGACTTGTAGTTTTGGCACAGCTGGAGTGCCAAGGTTCGCCACCACTGGTCTATGGCCTCAATATCCACTTTGCTTAACCGCTTCCGGGCCGCAATCCGTCTAGAGACGATGACCCGCAGTAGTGGTTAAAACAAGAACATGGCTGCTGCAGCAAGCGTGTTCTTGGTACTGCTTTTAACAGCAGGCGATTGCTGTTAATGTACAAGCAATCTGGCGCCTGTACAGCCGACCGGATCGTTTGTACCGTGCGGCGCCCCCCCCTCGCCTCGGCTGCCGTTGTCTTCCACGGGCACTGCTGTCCCCCTGTGGTGCCCGGGAACGGCTCAGCTAGTCATCCCGCAATGATCAGAGAGAGATTCAGCGGTATTACATCACTTTCGGTATCACTCGTTACAGTCTCCAGCTCTTAGAGCCAGGAGATGAAGCTGGGGAAGCAGATCTCGGCTTCCTCAGCTTCTTTGGGGTCCTTAGGTGACATTAGGGGTCTGAAAGATGTCTCCACAAAGAGGACCTGTCACACCCTATCTGCTATTACATAGGGTGCTTGTTATCCCTCTGTGTGATAGCAATAGGGTTAGTGTAAAAAAAAAAGTGTAAAAATTATAAAAATGAAAGTAACATAAAAACAAAAAATATATATATTTTTTAAGTCCCCCGCCCCCCACGTGCACGCATATACACACGCAAACAAGCGTCGGTGCGCCTATGTGCAAAAATGACAATTGTGCTACACATGTTACATATCGCTGCGAACTTCGGAGTGAGAGCAATTATTCTAGGGCCATCAATCACTGATAACACTAAACTGGTGAGCGGTAAAAGCATTTAAAATGTTCCCTATGGGAAATTTGGGGCATTTACTTTTTTTGTGGCTTCACGGTCGAACGCAATTTTAAGGCTCGACATGTTTGGTATCTATTTACCCGGCATGACGCCGTCTTTTATATTTTACCAAAAAATTGGGTATTATATTATGTTTCTGTGCACTACGTTTTTATTTAGTTTATTGTTTCCTAAAAATACCGGTTTGATAAACATTTACCCAAAAAACGTGCAACGGAAAAAAACTGCAACTAGCATCATTTTATTCTACAGGGCCTCTAATTTCAGAACATATATCATTGTTTGGGGGTCTGACGCTGTTTTCTAGGCAAAAATATATATTTTATCGTGTGTGCGCAAATAGTAAGAAATTGCCCCGGACAGCATGTGGTTAAGGCCAGACAAATGCGTTAACGAGGGGAGTTGTATTCCCGCAAAATTAGGACAGGTGCTCCGACTAATAAATCCAGGTATATATAATCAAGAAAATAAAAAAGGTGGATACGAGTACCTCCCACAACTTCACACCCTCACAATATAAGTAGAAAAAAATTCCTTTACATAAAATAAATGCTGCAAATAACAATAACCCCCTCTAGGTATTCATAGGGTGCCACACTGCACAATATTTTGACAAATCCACATTGCTGAAAGGCCAATTACACCGGTCTACAAATTATGGGAAATTATCGACCTCGGAGTTAAAATGTGTTCATTCTTACCAGGGGCGTAACTAGAAATCACAGGGCCCCATAGCAAAATTTTGTATGGGGCCCCGTGATTGCTAGTTATGACACTTGCAGAGCCCACCTGAGAGTGACCCTGCAGAGCCCACCATAGACTCTCTATAGTGGGCTCTGCAGGGGATCAGATGGGCTGCACACCTCTTACATGTCACCCCTGTCCACCTCCGTGGTTCCCGGACCCCACCTCCTCTTCTGTCCCTGGGCCCCGCCTCCTCTTTTATCGACAGGCCCCGTCTGCTCTAAGGTCGCTGGCCAGTGATGTAAGAGGAGGCAAACGCCGGCCTCTTCTGCCGCAGCTGCTGGCTGTCACTGACACAGCTCCGCATCGGCTGTGAGGGAAAATCAGCAGAAGACCATGGGACACTCAGTAGAAGAACTTGGGCAGCCAATAGAAGACTTGGGGCACTCAGAGGATGGCCTGGGCTATACAACAAAAGACCTGGGCCACTCAGCATTAGACATGGGGTACTAAGCATAACACCTGGGGCACTCTGCATTAGACATGGGGCACACGGCATTATACATGGGGCACTCAGCATTAGACATGGGGCACTGAGCATTG
>NW_017310050.1:0-911 GCF_000935625.1 Nanorana parkeri
CTGCTCTCTCTCCTTGTGCAGTGTGACTGGTCTTGTCTCTGTCCCCTCCGGTAATAAATACCGGTCCGTGCTGCTCTCTCTCTCTCTCCTTGTGCAGAGTGACTGGTCTCGTCTCCGCCCCCTCCTGTAAGAAAGACTGGTCACTGCTGCTCTCTCTCCTTGTGCAGTGTGACTGGTCTTGTCTCCGCCCCCTCCTGTAATAAAGACCGGTCACTGCTGCTCTCTCCTTGTGCAGTGTGGCTGGTCTTGTCTCCATCCCCTCCGTTCATAAAGACCGGTCACTGCTGCTCTCTCTCCTTGTTCAGGGTGACTGGTCTCGTCTCCGCCCTCTCCTGTAATAAAGACCGCTCACTGCTGCTCTCTCTCCTTGTGCAGTGTGGCTGGTCTTGTCTCCGCCCCCTCCTGTAAGAAAGACTGGTGACTGATGATCTCTCTCTCCTTGCGCAAGGTGACTGGTTTTGTCTTCACCCCTGCTATAGTTTCCTGTAGTGGGTGGGGCCTGCTGACCCCTCCCACCTCTCTGCTCTCTGCACCGGCTATGTACAGCACAGTGATGATATCACTGCTAAGTTTACAAGGTCATACCGGATTTGTAAAGGCATTCTTTGCACATCTGTGTCCGGAGTTCAGCTTTAAACCACTAACAGGTTTCCCTGAATACTCCACCTTTTAAGCTAGGACTCAATTTGAATAAGATTATACTATAACCAGGGGTAGGCAACCTCAGCATTCCAGCTATGGTGAAACTGCAAATCCCATCATGCCTCCGAGTCTTGCAATGCATCATGTGACCTGTAGTTCCGCAACTGCTGGGGTGCCGATGTTGCCGAGCCCGCTGTAAACCATTTTTTGGTTGGATGATCAACTGAAAATAAGAAATTACATCAAGCAAAAATTGAAGTCTGATTAAA
>NW_017310050.1:934-6153 GCF_000935625.1 Nanorana parkeri
CATAACTGTCGGCCCCGCGAATGCCAAATCCACTTCTCCCCAGCTTACTCGTGTTCTGTTGTCTATGTCCATAAATAAAGTTTACATTCAATAACAAAAAAAATAAAAACCCTCCAGCCGTAAAGTGTATCCGCTGCAAAGTCAGGTCAGCGGATTGCTGTCAGAGAGCGTTCAGCATGAACCTCGGCCATGTCGGAATTACAGCAGAGAGAGGGAGAAAAGAGATTGATGTAAACAAAGTACGCCATAAATGAAGAAAAGCATTTTGCTGCTGAAGAGAACCAGCGAGGATCAATATTACGCAAGAATCTGTAAATTCAGACATTATTGTTTCCAATTTAAAGTGACTGTCACTTTAAAAAACTGAGCAAAGCTCCAACAATTTCCTGGCAGTGAATTACCCCCCCCTCTTTCCTTCCCTATTGGCCTACAAGCCAGCCAATCATAGTGATGGGCTAATAGGAATGTACAGGGTGGTTGCCGTTAGTCTCCCCTTATGGTGGAGGACACCATCTTGGACTGTAGTACGGCTTGTATTAATAACACTTCTCGAAAACCGACACTGACAAAATCATTCCGGCCATCACCTTACATTTCTATCCCCATTAGAGTGTGTTGTAATTAGGGATGCACCCATACTAGTATCGGTATCTGTGCCGAGTATTTGGGCGAGCACCCGTACCCACACAAATGCTCCGATGCCTAGCCCAATACTTGAGCTTCCGGTAATAGGAAGCCGGGCAGCGAGTCATTACACGCTGCCCGGCTTCCTAATTGGCTTGGAAGTCGGCTCCATGCTCCTTCGTGACGAAGGAGCATGGAGCTGGCCAATCAGGAAGCCGGGCAGAGAGTCATTACAAGCCCACGGCTTTCTAATTGGCCAGAAAGCCGGCTTCATGCTCCCTCATCCCTGTTGACGAGGGAGCATGGAGCCGGCTTCGTGACCAACCAGGAAGCCGGGCAACACGTCATTACACATCGCCCGGCTTCCTGATTAGCCAGAAAGCCGGCTCCATGCATCCTCGTCATAAAAAAAAAAAATATCGGTACTCAATACCGAAAAACCGGTATCGGTGCATCTCTAGTTGTAATGAGTGTGATTCCGTTTGCTAAGGCCCCATTCACACGTAGCGATTTCGCGCATTTTTGCCGCACGATATCGCGAGAAGTCGCCGGCTAATGATATTCAATGGAGCTGTCTTAGCTCCATGTCGCGCGTCGCTTCTACAGGACCCTTTTTTCGGCGGATTTTGCTTTTTTCTAATGGAGCCCGACGGAGAAGATCGCGCTACCGTCGCCCCGAAAGTCGCGCTATCCCGGCCGCTGCAAAAGGTATGTCGCTACGTGTGAATGGGGCCTAAATCTTCCTAAGATCTGAGACACTATCCTGTGTTTGGACAGCGTTGAGGAAACCTGGGAGCTGCTAAAGAAGAGCCCCATACACGGTGCAGTCATGAACGTACTCGAGGCTTCCCGTTTCCCAAAAATCCCCTTTGAAGACCAATACTAAAATGTGAACGGGCTTCCTCAAGTGGATAATAGTAAAAGAAGGGATGAAATGCCCCCATACTCCCTCCAGTGCTGCAAAAGGCATGGGGTCACATGATCCCTGCTGAAGGGGAGGAGGAATCAAGCTAAGCTCTCATCCTGACCTGCAACAGAGATCACTTGCCTGTGATCACATGACCCAGTGCCTAGGCCTGCAAGCAAAGTAAACAGGGGCCTAGGTATTCATCTGTTTACTTGACCATACCAATCAATAAGAACTCCAGGAAAAAAATGATTAATCCGTGCAGCGGGCCCTTCCCCCGCACTGCAAGGGTTAAGAGCTCATTTTTGTCTAGGTTCAAAAATATCAAAGTTATACACACTGGAAGCTGTCACAACGCTCCCTCCAGCCTCTCTCTTCCTATTCTGCAGCATTGGAATGTTCCTCAGCACCCTCGCATCTATACACAGCGTATAGAATGATGATTTACGGGGCCTTAGACTGCTATAGGAGAGTGGGGAGAGGCTGGAAGGACCGGTCTAAGAGCAAGCCGGCTACATGGCTCCGGTAGGTATAACTTTTTTTTTTTACATAGACCAAAAAGAGCCGTTAACACTTGCAGTGCCAGGGTAGCCCCACTGCAAGGGTTAATAGTTTTTTTCCCCCTGGAATCCTTCTTTAAAATGAAAAAAAAAGTCAGCTTTTCTTAAAGTATCTGAAGTCAAAAACGTTTTATTTTCTAGTTATGAACAGAGTAAGGAATAGTTTAGGTCCAGAAGGCCGAATCCCCTCTTAGCTTTTTGCATTTTGAACTTTCCCGTCATAGATATTCCCATTTCAAGCTCAGTTCGTGCCCACCTTGAGGTATTCCCACTACTGCATTCTGCATAATGTACAATAATTCCATTAGGGAGAGTGAGACCCCTTGTAATGGCCATAGTGGGTGTGCATGAGACCCCTTGTAATGGCCATAGTGGGTGTGCATGAGACCCCTTGTAATGGCCATAGTGGGTGTGCATGAGACCCCTTGTAATGGCCATAGTGGGTGTGCATGAGACCCCTTGTAATGGCTATAGTGGGTGTGCATGAGACCCCTTGTAATGGCTATAGTGGGTGTGCATGAGACCCCTTGTAATGGCCATAGTGGGTGTGCACGAGACCCCTTGTAATGGCCATAGTGGGTGTGCATGAGACCCCTTGTAATGGCCATAGTGGGTGTGCATTAGACCCCTTGTAATGGCCATAGTGGGTGTGCATTAGACCCCTTGTAATGGCCATAGTGGGTGTGCATTAGAGTGGCACAGAAACCTATACACACCCTAAAAGCCCATTTAGACCTATCTGGCCCGATGTGTTAATGTGTAAGGGCTGCCCACACATCACAATGGATCTCAATATTGGACTAATTGTCACCATGGTGTGTCACAATGCCTTGTGCAATGCAGGAATGTTGGAAGGGCCGTGCAAAATGCACATCACCACAACACATAGGTCTGGATGTTCCCTTCAGGGGTTGAGTTGATGGGGATTTGTGCACTTCAGAACTGCTCCTCTCCTCATACACGTCAGTCGGAATTCAAAAGCACCGCAAAGCAGGTTGATGCGGCTTAGAAAAAGGTCATGTGCAGGTCAGAAAGGAGGACAACTGCATCTGTCAGTTTGCAAGCATCTCAAAACTAACCTCAGATGTTAGAAGAATGCTCCTTTGGGCCTTGTTTACATGGGCAGCCAGGGTGCGGTAAAACCAGGGAGGTTGATCTGCAGTTTTACTGCCCCCCTGGTACCTGCTGTAAAACGGTGTCCGAACAGTGATGCATACATTGCCGCAGCTGTGGTGCTTTGTGTTGCAGCAAAAGATATACAGCATGACGCGTTTGGCAGGCGGTGCCGCTTGCCAAACATGACAATTGGAATGAATGGGACTGCACTGCAACCGTGTGGGTATGCAGTTGCAGTACACTACTATTGCAAAAGAAATGCCACATTGGGATTTATATAAAAAAAAAAATCAGGGGGTGGGGGTGGTGCTGCTTCCCCAACGCTGCTCCACTGTCCTCTGAAAAGCGATCCACTGCGGATTGCTTTTCAAAGGGTATTGGAGGCTGCCTCCCATGTGAACTCAGATAAAAGCATTTGCCCATTAATACAAGCCCAAAGTCCATCGACACAGGCCCTAAATTAAACAGTATTCAATAGGGATGCACCAATACCGATACTAGCATCGGTGCCGATACCGAGTATTTGGGCGAGCACTCATACTTGCCCAAATGCTCCAATGCCTAGCCCGATACCCGAGTATCAGGAAGCTGGGTAGCGAGTCATTACGCAGTCGGCTCCATGCTCCTTCGTGACTTGTGACGAAGGAGCATGGAGCTGGCCAATCAGGAAGCCGGGCAGAGAGTCATTACAAGCCCACGGCTTTCTAATTGGCCAGAAAGCCGGCTTCATGCTCCCTCATCCCTGTTGACGAGGGAGCATGGAGCCGGCTTTGTGACCAACCAGGAAGCCGGGCAACGCGTCATTACCCACCCCCCAGCTTCCTGATTGACCAGAAAGCCAGCTCCACGCTTCCTCGTCACCTGGTGTTGAGAGAGCATGTAGACGGCTTCCCTGCTAATCAGCTAGTCCGGTAGTGAGTTTTTACGCGGCCATTCAGGAAGCCAAGTGGCGAGTCATTACACGCCGCCTGGCTTCCTTAATGGGACTTCCGGTATCGGTATTGGCAAGTACCGAAAAAAATATATGTATATTGTTACTCGTACTCGAAGCCGATAAACCAGTATCGGTGCATCCCTAGTATTCAATGATAAGGTAATTTGCAGGTCATTATCGAATGATAAGAGGCATTTTAGCCGCCCACTATGCCCTTACGGCAAGCAGGATGATCATAGGAGCAGTCAAAGCCGCTCTCCGTAGTTCAATGGGACAAGAAGCTCCATTCACTTTAAAATCAAACAAAAATTTTAAAAGACATTCGTCAAGTCTGCGATGGCATTATTGAATGTTACGGTGAGATTTTTCGTATGACGCTTGTACGGAAATCTCCCAGTGTATGGCCGGCTTTAGACAAGGTAAGCAGCTTTATAATGGTGATCTAATCCTCCTGGTCGGAGTTCAACTTAAATAATAGACAGCAATAGCAGGCATCTAATGATGCCAGCCCCTCGAAACACTGACTTTTTACTTTTACTGAGCAACCAATCAGCAGGTCCGAAGCGTAGGGAGGACGCCTGAACCTAAGCCTAAAGAAATGCTTCAGTATTTGCATAGGTGTTTGGAGGCACTGTGTTTGGTGGCACTGCAACCATTATAGTGCCTGCCATCTGCTGTGTGACCTAGTTTAGTATTATCCATCCAATGCAGGTATCTCTTGCTTCTCAGGACGTGAGGGGTCGGTCATGCAAGCTGTATTAGAATGTATACAAGAAGGGGGTTGGGGCTTATGCTAACTTCAAACATACACCAAGACTACCTGTCCTACCCTCCCTTCCTCTCACTACTATGTCTACGAAAGGATGAGCAGTCCCTTCATATGGCCGTATCACTTACTAAGCCGTATCACTTACTAAGCTAAAAAAAAATACTACACAGGAAACTAAACTGTGCTATTAAGAATCCCGATCTGAATTGCTCAATCATCGCCCCCGAAGGTTAAAAAAAAAATAATAATAAAAAAAAAAGCGCAGGAGGCCGCATCAGGTACAAGTGTCAGCAGTTCATAATCCGGCCA
>NW_017310050.1:6225-6616 GCF_000935625.1 Nanorana parkeri
CGGAGGACGCTGGCTTTGCTCGGCTGTGCTGACGTTTGATGAACCAGGAACATCAAGGATTTTCTGGAGCTAATATTTACAGAAGGTTTCCTGCAGCCGACCAGTGCAGGTCACTAACAGCCCGGGAACACGCTGCAAGACAAAAGAAATCGCAATGACATTTTACGGATGATGGAAAATTGGGCTCGTTTTCTCAGTCTAATTATTTTCTTACTTGAAGACAGGAATGTAAGGGCTAGTTCACACCAGCCACAGTGCGTTCCGACCCGATTGGTGCCGGGACGCACTGAATCGCATTCCGGCTGGCTGACTTTGTTTTGGAACGGGAGGGAGCGTGGGGGTCCATTGAGGTTAATGGCACCGCAGCCACGCCCCCCCCCCCGGCAGCATT
>NW_017310050.1:6653-6994 GCF_000935625.1 Nanorana parkeri
TCCCCAAAACCGAACAGGAAGCACTCAGTACAGAAGCTTCTTGTTCATTCACAAACTGAGGAGATGTAAATGTTTACCATCTCCCCAGTTACAAATGGACAGGAAGCCTTTATACTGAGCTGCTCCTGTCCAGACATAAACTGTCCCCAGTCATGAATGAACAGGAAGCGATGCATAGCGCTTCCTGTTCATTTATAACTAGGGATATAGTAAACAATTACTATCTCCTCAGTACTGATCTCTCCGACGATTGCTCTGTAAAGGGAAGGATCAGCAAATATTTTACGTTTGCTGATCTTCCGCTCGGCATCCCACTAGCCACAGCAGATCTCCCATCCCCA
>NW_017310050.1:7011-23050 GCF_000935625.1 Nanorana parkeri
GCAGCGGGAATCATAGGGGACATAAACCAAAGCCTGCAGCCGGCACCAACTAGGGAGAAAAGAGCTGCAGCAGGAGCGAGGAGAAAGGGGATCTGATTTTGAATGAATAATGACAGCTATTCATTTACAAACAACTTGAACTATTAGCTTCTGGTCGACCATGAGCTTACAGCAGAATGAAGTGGAAAAGAGCTGGCACTCGTAGGAATCCTCTTAATGGTGTTTCCTT
This sequence comes from Nanorana parkeri, assembly GCF_000935625.1. Classification (NCBI taxonomy): domain Eukaryota; kingdom Metazoa; phylum Chordata; class Amphibia; order Anura; family Dicroglossidae; genus Nanorana; species Nanorana parkeri. The sequence goes on from NW_017310050.1 coordinate 7,241, forward strand.
ATTGAAAGAAACGCACTCTTTGTAGCTATTTTAAAGGAGAACTATGGGGTCAGTTCTCCTCAGGGTAACGGGAAAACACAAACTAGCGTCCTCCCGTCACCCTAAGCTCAGTATATAGCGGGCTACAGCTTGCGGTACACTGAGACGCCGCAGCCGGGACGGATCCCGACAGTACTGTCTGGATCCACCCAGCTGCGGGATTGACAGCTGGCTCTGCCTATCTAGAGGCAGAGCCAGCTGTGCCCGCCCCTTCCCCGTCCGTTCCGCCAGTCAGCGCTGGAGGATCGGACAGGGGAATCCCTGCAGGGAGCCGTGAGTGACAGCCACGGCTCTCTGCAGGGATAGATCGTTGAAGTGAGCGAGCAACGGTATGTGTTCGCTCACTTCCCGATCTACTCAGCCGACCTGTGACAGTTTCATTGTCACAGGTCGGCTCAGATTATGAGGCTGAGTGAAAATCACTCGCCTCATAGTTCTCCTTTAATGCCTTTTTAATAAAGAAATGCCATTAAGAGGATTCCTACGAGTGCCAGCTCTTTTCCACTTCATTTCGTTGATTGGGTCCGGCAGAGATTCACGCTGAGCACAGCGGTCCCCGTGGTGTATTGGGTCCGAGTAGGTAGAGCGGCATTATTTTTGCATTGCAAGCTTATAGCAGAAGGGTGAATGCCATCGACGTAAGGCAAACTGAACTGGCCAGCTGGGAAGATTTTGTTCCGCTGTATGCCATAAATCGTTTGCAGGGAAAGGGTTCATGGAATGCGTGACTTTACTAACCAATGGGGAGGCTTGGAAGGAGAAGGAACCCAGCTTGAGTTCTGAAGAGTAGAGATCTGCATAAAACTTTAGCTGCCTATATCTCTGGAATCACTGATGGCTTTAACATGCAGTGACCTTTGCTAATGTATTTTCTCATCAAGAACTCAGTCTCACTTGCCCAGGTTTTAAACAGGCGTACTTTAAAGGAGAACTATGAGGGGGGGTTATCGCTCACCTCATAGTTCTAGCCGACCTGTGACAATGAGACTGCCACAGGTCGGCTCAGTAGATCGGGAGGTGAGCGAACACATACCGGCATTCGCTCACCTCTGGATCCTGTCACGGCTCTCTGCCGTAACAGGGGAGGGGCTGGATTCCCCCCTCCGATCCGCCAGCGCTGACTGGCGGAACGGACGGTGGAGGGGGCGGGTACAGCTGGCTCTGGCTCTAGATAAGCAGAGCCAGCTGTCACTCACGCAGCTGGGCGTATCCCGGCACAATTGTCGGGATCCGCTTCAGCTGTGGCGTCTCAGTATACAGCGAGCAGCAGCTCGCTGTGTACTGCGGCGTCTCAGTATACCACGAGCTACAGCTCGCGGTATACTGAGCCTAGGGTGACGGGAGAATGCTAGTTTGTGTCCTCCCGTTACCCTAAGGAGAACTATGGGGAAAAGCCCTAACCCCATAGTTCTCCTCTAATACTTTAAGGGGTTGAGTGTGGAGCTTTTATTTAAATTCACTTTCTTACCACTGAAAACCGCCAACTGGCTCTGCAAATTGATGTCGAACCAAGAAGGTGGCAACAGCTTCAGCAACCTGCAAAAGAGAGAGAGAGAGAAGTTAAAGCGCAAAAGAATCACACATTGGTTGCGGCATATTTTGGACATCACATGAGTATGCTATAAAACTGAACTGACCAGGCACAGGCATGTGAACAGTTTACCAAACCTGGGATTCTACAATGATTCTACCGTTAAAGCTAAAGTTTAATCTGCTCAATTTGCCTTCCCATCAATAATTAAAATGTTCAATAAAACCTAGACATGTGGCCACCACACCTATAAAAGCTTGTTGGACATTCCAATCTAAAACCATGGCCATTAATATGGAGTTGGCCCCTTTAGTAGCTATAACAGACTCCATTCTTCTGTAAAAGTCTTCTACAAGATTCTGGTGAGTGTCTGTTGGAGTTTTTGCCCTTTCAAACAAAAGAGGTTAGCTACTGATGTTGGATGGGAAGACCTGGCTCGGAATCAGGATTCCAAATGATCCCAAATAGGGTTGCGGTCAGGGCTCTATGCTGGTCACCTCCTCCATACCAGACTGGTCAAACCATGTCTTCATGGAGTTAGCTTTCTACAGAGGGGTACAGTCAGGCCCGGATTCCCCACAAGGACACCGAGGCCCGGCCTCGGGGCGGCGGGGCGCAGAGGGGCGGCAGCTGTGTCCTTGCGGGGAAGTTCCGGCCGTCGGGCGGTAGGTTGCCCTCTCTACATTTAGGCCTTCTTTGTACAAGCAGGACTAAATGTAGAGTGAGGCAGCCGATTGTTCGTTTACATGTGATCTCGGCGATGTCGAGATCACATGTAAACAGTCTGCAGCCTCCTCCCCTCCCCCCTGCACTTACCTCTCTCCTCTGGTTCCGTCCTCCGGGCTCCGAGATAAATAAAAATCTAAAAACAATTATTAAATAAAAAAATTTAAAAGTTTAAAAAAATAAAGCAACAGTAAAAAAAATGAAACTAACCCCGCCTCCCTGCCATCTGGTTGCCATTCTCCATTGGTGGGAAGGGGGGAGGGGGTTGGCGCGGCGCGGGATGGGGGGCGTATCGCAGGAACCTGGCCTTGGGGCGGCAGGGAGAGTAAATCCGGCCCTGGGTACAGTAATGTTGAACAGAAAATGGTCTTCACCAAACACAAGGTTTGAGGCACACGATTGTCTATAATGTCTTTGTATGGTGCAGCATTAACAGTACCCTTCACTGGAAACATCTGAACTCAATTATTTGGAGAGGGGTCCATTTAGTTTAGGCCAGTGATTCTCAACCTGTACTAGTGTGAACGAAAAAAAAAAACACTGGCAGACACAATCTCACACACTCCAAAATGTAATTATTTTTTTAACATTCACCGAGTCTCCTACCTTATAAGAACTGGAGTGGATCCTCAGCCTGGGGTCCAGTGTGGGCTGCTGTGCTGTGACGGAGCTCCATCCATATGTGCATTGCATGTACAGCTCCCTTGCGCGCCCTGTAGAAGTGCTGGGAGCCAGAATATGACATCACCACAGTCCAGGTACCTCTACATGACATGCGAGGGAGCTGTAAGCAATGCACATATTGGATCGAACTCCCTCACGGCCATACCTCACCTCACCCCAAGCTGACACTCCGTGCCAGGCAGCATATTCTGAATGGCTGCTCAGTGCGAGAACGAACAAATGACAGCGGCCTCCTAACTTTTGAATTTTTCTCTAGTGTAGTCTTGGAGCTCAAAAGTATCGGTACATGTACTTGTACCCAGTACTGTACTTGGTATCTGTGCAACCCTAGTCACAACCCACCAATTGAGAATCAAGGGTTTAGGCCATACGGTAGGTGTGATGGTCAAGAGTACACAAACATTTGGCCATTGAGTTTAAGAGTATGAGATAAGATTGGCCAGACATATTAGGATTTTGCTGGTTTTCTTACTTTATCTGGGGCATCTTCATGTACAGCATGACCGCACTGTGGGAGGACCTGCATCTGGAACTTTCCTGTTGGCGAGAACAAACAAGATGCTGTAAGCTGCCTAAGCACAGGAAACAGGAACACGATAAATGCACGGGGGACCTTAATGAACCTGCTGGCTAATCTGAATACACTTTCAAAAAAATGCTGCCACTGAGCGTATTATAAGCTATAAGGAACTCCAGTGAATCCTTTATGGATACAGCGGGCAGAAAAGCTGCAAACTAGGTCAGGTCTGAACTGCAGCCTGTGTCCCTGTTGGGGAGATTTCCCCTCACTTCCTGTCCTGATGAGAAAGATGTGGGTTTGCCTTATGTTTAGAAGGAGGGCTGCGGAAGGAGAGAGACTCTCCATGTACTCACAGAGAAATGTAAAGGGGGACTTTAATTAATATATCATTAATGTGTATGTAAACCTATTAGAATTCCTTACTGCATATGAAAAATAAAGCTGCACCCCAGGAAATATCTATTGTTTAAACTTAAATTGGTCTAACTTGGTTACATCGAATTCTTCATATCTCACATCTGGAGGGCCACTGAGGATGCAGAAAATCACAATCAGCGTTAGTCTCTTACAGGTGCTGCTCAAGCAACTTGCCATCTTTTAAATTGCAAGCTCTCACGGTCAGGACCCTCCTAGCCATCTTGTTTTGATTTGTATTGTAACTATAATTGTCTTCCTTATATTGTAAATCACAGGAGCTATATAAATCCTGAATAATAATAATAATCTGTATACTGAAGACAGGGAGTCACACGCTCGGCAACTCCGCCATTCAGAGAACGTCTTGTATTCAGTGAATAATAGGCACTCTACCATTGGATGAGAAGCAGATCGGGAAGTCATCTGCCCAGACAGCAAGTCACTTGAGCAGCACCCAGAAGAGATCGGAGATCAGGATCGTCTCTTCATGGGGAGTAAAAGGAAGTTCATGGCTTAGTCCTAGGGAAAAACTGGAGCATGCCCATTGAGAGTGGAAATGCTAAAGATGAAGGATTGGCTGGAATAACATTTCCATTCCGAATAAGAAATGACAGCATCAACCAGGTATTTACTACCCAAGATTGCAGAAGCGCACAGTCAGAGCAATTCGTTTTAGAGCCATTTTATTTGTTTTGCTGACACTTTAAAAGTATTTTATTAAAATGCAAGCAGTGTGCGCAACCGACTTTGACTTGGTACCAGCCTCTAGTAATCTGCCTGCCGAATCTAGCTCAGGGACTGCTCCTCTCAGAGATCAGGGATTCCATTCAGCACATGCAAAGAAACAGAAAGCAGAGCGCCGCCTCCATGTGTAAATTTATTAGATATATATACAGGCAGTCCCCGAGTTACGAACGTCCGACTTATGGACAATCCGTACTTACGAACCGGGGTCCACAGTTCTCCTAAATATACCGGCAGCTGCCATTGGAAATATCCAATAGCAGGCTGGCTATTGCTCTAAGCATTAAAATAAAATTTTAAAAAAAGTGTAATAAAATTAAAAAGACAAAATAAATGTTAAAAAAGTTAAATAAATAAAAATTTTAAATGCAAAAAAAATAATAAAGTAAAATGGTGTATAGAAAAAGTAGTCTTATATGCCAGCATATACAGTATATATATATATGTGTGTATATAAAGATATATACAGACAGTCCCTGGGTTACAAACAAGATAGGGACTGTAGGTTTGTTCTTAAGTTGAATTTGTATGCAAGTTGGAACAGGTAAATTTTTTAAGTGTATCTCCAGCCAAAAAAGTGTTTTTTTTTGTATTGGATAGCATAGGGAAGGGTTTACCCCATGTAAAGTTTGTTTTGCTGTGTGTGTGCCCCGTTCAGAAGATTTCACCTCACTTTCTGTCCCTGTGACAATTGGATTTAGAAAATTTTGGGTTGTCGTGGAAACAAGAATTGGTGATAAAGCTTCAGTGGAGACACATTTTTCCCCATGATAGCTCTTACAGGAGTGAATTTCCCTGCCTAGTTGTAGATTTCCTCTCACGTCCTGTTGTTTCAAGGACAGGAAGTGAGATCAAAGCTTTCTAATAATGATACAGACAGCAGTGAAAACCTCACAGTGACTCGGAAGAAGAAGTGAGCACCCCTCATCAGCACACCTAACAAGAGCCAACTTCCTGTAATGTACGTACAGTACCACGAACCAGACCCAAAAAAGCGAGCACTCCTCGTCTGCACTAGAATTACAACCACCCCTGCTGTACAGTAATAGCCGCCGTTTGTAAGAAGGAGTCGTATGTAGGTCGGATGTATGTAACCCTGGGACTGCCTGTACTCACAAATGTAGATGAGCAAACGCTTTATCGTCACACTTTCAGCCGCTGTGTGCCTTGGTTCGAACCAAGGCACACAGCGGCCGGAGCTGTCAGGAATGTGACCAAGGCTCGTTGTACCTGTAGTCAGGGCGAATCCCCCTCTGTGGTTCCATTGTGACCAGTTGAAAGTGTGACGATAAAGCGTTCGCCCATTTACACTTGTGAATATATATTTTTATCTGTTCTTGTACATCTAAGAAATGATTTTACACATGAACGTGGCGCTCTGCTTTCTGTTTCTTTGTAGATGTAGTTAAGCGCACGGAGTAATAGTCTTACCCTGCATCTGTCCTATCGTGAGGTCTTTATCCAGCCTGTCAACTCCTAAAAGAGGGGTAAACAAAGACAATTAACAGAAACCAATAGGATGCATCTGAAGATATGGCAGTTACAGAACTATAAGCAGATAATGAAGATCGGACTATACCATGCACAATGTGGGGGTGGCTCACCTGCCAGGAGGAGCTGTTTAGGGATTGGGCAGCTGAGGAAGAGGTTGGAGAGCCCCCGGAACCAGCCATCCCAGTATTTCTCAGTTTTAGATAGGTCAACCCTCCAGGTATAAGGACGTTCTTTCTTGGTCTAAACGACGGAAATTAAAAATGGAAAAATTAAACAATACGGTACCTGAAACAAGGCGTGTTATACGTACATGCCGATTACTAAAACTGGCCATGGACATCATGTGAGTCTGACAGGCAGAGATATACAGGTGAAACTCGAATAATTAGAATATCGTGCAAAGTTCATTTATTTCACTAATGCAACTTAAAAGGTGAAACTAATATATGAGAGAGACTCATTACATGCAAAGCAAGATGGTTCAAGCCGTGATTTGTCATCATTGTGATGATTATGGCTTACAGCTCATGAAAACCCCAAGAACCCCAAATCCACAACCTCAAAAAAGTAGATTATTACATGCAATCAATAAAACAAGGATTGTACATAGAACAATATCAGACCTCTGAAAAGTACAAGCATGCATATGTACTCAGTACTTGGTTTGGGCCCCTTTTGCAGCACTTACTGCAATTACTTTTGCACGATATTCTAATTATTTGAGTTTCACCTGTACACTCACCGGCCACTTTATTAGGTACACCTTGCTAGTACCGGGTTCGACCCCCTTCAGAACTGCCTTCATTCTTTGTGGCATAGATTCAACAAGGTGTTGGAAACATTCCTCAGAGATTTTGGTCCATAGTGACATGATAGCATCACTGGCCCAAAGTGTGCCAAGGAAATATCCCCCACACCATTACACCACCACCACCACCCATCCATGCTTTCATGTTGTTCACGCCAAATTCTGACCCTACCATCCGAATGTCGCCGCTGAAATGGAGACTCATCAGACCAGGCAACCTTTTTCCAATCTTCTATAATCCAATGTTGGTGAGCCTGTGCGAATTGTAGCCTCCGTTTCCTGTTCTTAGCTGACAGAAGTGACCCCCGGTGTGGTCTTCTGCTGCTGTAGCCCACCTGATACAAGGTTGGACGTGTTGTGCGTTCAGAGATGGTATTCTGCATCCCTCGGATGTAATGAGTTGTCATTTGAGTTACTGTTGCCTTTCTATCATCTCAAACCAGTCTGCCCATTCTCCTCTGACATCAACAAGGCATTTACATCCACACAACTGCCACTCACGGGAGATTTTCTGTTTTGCGGACCATTCTCTGTAAACCCCGAGAGATGGTTGTTGGTGAAAATACCAACAGATCAGCAGTTTCTGAAATATTCAGAGCAGCCCGTCTGGCACCAACAACCATGCCACGTTCAAAGTCACTGAAATACCCTTTCTTCCCCATAATGATGCTCGGTTTGAACTTCAGCAAGTCGTCTTCGCCACGTCTAGATGCCTAAATGCATTGCTGACATGTGATTGGCTGATTAGCAATTTGCGTTACCAAGCAATCGAACAGGTGTTCCTAATAAAGTGTACAATCGCGCTATGGCTGTATCTGGGTTGGCCAGTACTTTACTAAACACAAATTTGGTGACAGAGTAATTTCAGTGGGTCACCGGCACACACAAAGTAAAGTTCCGATATCAATGTCTCGTTCATATGTTTATTGAAGAATGTCACATCATGTCCTCTGATGAAGGGTCCCTGCGAGGTCCCGAAATGTTAGCGTCAGAGGACAACACGCGACATTCTTCAAAAAACATATCAACGAGATATTGATTCTTAGCAACGAGTGGACGCTGGGGGCGAGTCTACCGCCGACGGCGCAGTTTATTATGGAATCCCGACAGGGATCGTATGCACCGCCCTCCACGCTACATTGATGGCTACGGCAATCGGGGATGTTGTAAGATCGGCAAGGTGATCTGATGACAGGGAGTCCTGCATAGAGAACGATTATAGGACTAGAATATTGATCAATGTTCCTTTTTATGTATTACGTTTTATTTCACTTCACTTTGTTTGGGCATGTGCTACCTTTTGAATTTTGGCGGGAACGACGTTAGTATAACGCCATGGGCTTCCCTATTTGCACCTGGATTGATGTGTATTTATATCTGCATGTGTATTGATGTACTTTGTCACTGTGTCGCTCTGACGAAGGATCCCTGCGTGGACCCGATACGTTAGCACTTTATGACGTTATGTGACATTTTGCACTTTATAAAAGATATCAATGGGATATTGATATTCGATGCCCCGAGTGTGTGCCGGTGACATATTTGAATTTACTGCTGATGTTTGCACGGCGCCATCCGTGCGGTCACCTCGAGCACCACGCATGCCTTTTGAATTGTAAGACCGTAGGGGTGCGGATGGTACTTGGATTTAGCTTCTGGGGACATGACGCGACATTCTTCAATATGTGCGGTCACCTCGAGCACCACGCATGCCTTTTGAATTGTAAGACCGTAGGGGTGCGGATGGTACTTGGATTTAGCTTCTGAGGACATGACGCGACATTCTTCAATAAACATATCAACGAGATATTGATACTGGAACTTTTCTTTGTGTGTGCCGGTGACCCGCTGAAATTACTGAGTTTTACATGATGCCATCCATGTGATCACCGTGAGCACCACTGACATTGCAAGGTTGTAAGACCGTAAGGAGTGCAGGGGGTTCTTGGAAATAATTTGGTGACTGTTCATGTTCCCACCATGGAGAGGAGTAGGGAAGGTATAACTCACACCTCCATCATTAGCTTATCACGAGGGAAAACGTTAGCATTCCAACCTGTCTGGCTGCTGTCACCTCACTTCAGCCTCACCAAGTGGTGTCTGTCTGTGACCCAGAGACAATGCAATGTCAACAGATCTAAAGATGGTCATTTATGGTCTATGGGTCCCTGAATGCCCAACTGCGCGTGCAAGACAAAAAAAAAAATACAATACAATGGCAGTATACAATGTACAGTAAACTGTAAAGAGTGGAGCAGCATGCGGTATAGAATGTACAGCACATTGTAAAGACTGAAGCAGTATGCAGTACAGAATGAACGACAAATTGTATAGACCAGGGGTGGGCAAACTTTGGCCCTCCAGCTGTTGTGAAACTACAAATCCCATGAGGCATTGCAAGTTTCTCACAGGCACAACTCCCGGAGAAAGATGCATGACAGGATTTAGAGTTTCACACCCCTGGTATAGAGTGAAGTGATGTGCAGTACAGAAAGTACAACATAGTGCAGGGGGTAGCCAAACTCCGGCCCTCCAGCTGTGGTAAAACTACAAATCCCATGATGCATCTCTCTCCGGGAGTCATGTCTGTGAGAACCTTGTAATGCCTCGTGGGATTTGTAGTTCCACCACAGCTGGAGGGCCGGAGTGTGGCTACCCCTGACATAGTGCATAGAGGGAGCGGTGTGTGGTATAAAATGCACAGAATGTACTGTACAGTGTATAGAGTGGAGCAGCGTGAGGTACAGAATGTAGAGAAAGCATTAAGTGAACCAATATGCAGATATAGAATTTACAACATAGAGGGAGCAGGGTATGGTATAAAATGCACAGGATTGTCTCTTAGGCCTGGTTCACACCTGTACGTTTTGTAGCGCGTTCAACGCTCTACAAAACGCTCAAACATGAAAATCCCATTGTTTTCTATGGGTATGGTTCACACCTTGCCGTATTTCAGCCCGTCTGAACGCGCTACAATACGGCCTACGCCTGAAAAGGTACAGGAGCTTCTTTGCGGCGTTTTTGTTGCGCGTTTCCATTGGGATACAGCCGAGTAACCCTCGGAAATCGCCGCGGTAAAAACGCGCGACAAACGCACATATTCGATACGCCTAGGTGTGAACAGAGCCTAAAGTGGAGGGGCGTGCAGTACAGCATGTATGGTATTGTGTATAGATTTGGGTGGTGTAGCATATCCTTACACAGTATCCACAGTACAGCCATGCAGAGTAATGAACACACTGTACAGTACAAAGTAAAAAATGGGAGCTGTGTGGAGTATATAAGATAAATAACTATGTAGAGTAGAGTAGTGTGGTCTCAAAGCAGAAAGTTTAGGATAATAGGAACAACTACGGCCAACTATGGGAACCCAGACAAATGGTGCATAAGCCCTCCTTACCATCTTGTCTTGAATTGTATTGTGATTGTAATGTCTTCCTTATATTGTAAAGCGCTGCGCACACTGTTGGCGCTATATAAATCCTGTCTAATAATAATAAGCAGATGGGCAGAATGAGTGTGTTACACAAAGGTGAGAAAGAGTTAATAATGACCCATCACTTACTGCCCTCCCTACAGATCTGAATGCCATACTTATCCTGCAGCTTGTTACTTCAGGTCCCCTGGTACCTGGCTGGGCACAGACACTTTGGTAGGCCCCATATAATACCAGCACAGGCACCCTCAATCTATATCCATTGGTTGCCTTGTGCCGAGCCAGGGGCACACCTCGACTACTTCATAGCCCTGGATCCAAGAGCCCAAGTACTCCCCTGCCTCCTTGGTCTAGTATAGATGCTGTGTGAACCACTCATCAGTCTCTGATTTATAATCATGTGACAGTCCATGTACCCATTGCACTCCTGACCGCTCATCCATCAGAATAACATGGGTGCATCGGTAGTCGACGGATGGCCACCGCCTCAGTGATACAAAAGAATATGGACACCGGCACTCCGACAGCAGGTAGCATACGTCTTTTTATTGACGTACATGCAAAAAAAGTAGCATAGCACTGAGTGTGCTATGCTACTGGACCCAGGGCCTCTGCTGTAGCTGGCGGTGGTTCTACCTGTTGAGCCACCTTAGAACCTTGGATAGCTCCTTGCCTGATCTCCTGTGTAATCCTCAGTTAAACCGAGTTTCTGCTGAACTCTGAACTTCTTGCTCCCCTCTTGAACTTCCTATTTAAGCCACGCCTCTGCACTTCCTGTTTGCCAGATTATTGTGCTCCCGACAATATCTTGCTTCCTGCTCCCTCTGTGATACAATCCGCTCGGACTACTACCCGTGTACCGACCTTTGGCTGCTGATTCACAGACTACTCTCATCGTCTGCTGCTTCGTACCCGATACCTTTGGCTACTGACCTCGGCTTGTTCGCTGACTACGCTTCTGCCTGCTCGTCCACTACTACCCTCTGCTTGTGTACTAAACCCGGCCTGTTATACCACGAATTTGCCTGCTGCTTCAGCGACTGAACTCCGAGCCTGATCCCAGATCGTGACACGGTGTCCATATTCTTTTGCTTTATAATCATCTCGCCAGAATCACTCAGGCAGGTACAAACTCTACGGGCAAAACCGTGAAAACATCCCACACTCCTACCTACCTCAGTATCATCCTCCTTCTTTCTCTTATTAATGGTCTGTCCTCCATTCTCGTCCTCCTCCTCATCCTCTTCTTCGATGATACCTCCTACTATAGCTTTGGGTCCCTCAGAACTGGAGTCTTCTTCACATCTATGGAGCAGAGAGAAGTTCTCATGGTAAGTAAAATTGAGGAAACTCAGAGCTCCCGTTCGATGTTTCAGCTCAATACTCACTGCTTGACCTGTCCGCCCATGGAGACCCGGGCTGAGTCCACATTCCTGATCTGACCGCTCTTCACACTATGGAAAGTAAAGGAGAACTGTTCTAAACATTTTTGTTTTCTGCTATCTATACATGCATCAATGCGCCAATCTAAAACCTCTGGATTTTTTAGCAACTTGCAATTTTTGTTTGTACTATTGATCACTGACCTCCATTCTATGGCATTCTCCAGTGATTTGAAGGTTTTGGGGCGGCTGCGGAGGAAGTTCTGCATGCTATTTAGTGCATCCATGGCTGTGCCTGGAAAACAAATGCAAAAACTCATAAATCCTGTAGTACTCCTTACCGGAAATCCCCAAAAAAGTAAATGGGTGCTTGAAATGACAGCGGATGGCGCCGCACACAAAACAGCTTAAAATGTAGATGTCACCAGCACACCAGCAGCTCCCCTTCATTAGGCTCAGAGTAGACAACTCTGAGCCTGATGAAGGGGGCCCTGTGCGGCCCCGAAAGTGCTTGTTATTCTGAGTGACATGTATTAACCACTTGAAGTCCGCGGTGTTAAACCCACTTCCCATCCAGGCCATTTTTCAGTATTCAGCGCTGCGGTACTTTGACATTTATTCCGTCATACAACGCTGTAGTGAAATACATTTTATACCCTTTTTTGGGGACAGATAGCGCTTTCTTTTGGTGGTATTTAATCACCACTGGGGGTTTTATTTTTTACTATATTAAGGAAAAATTACCGAAATTATTTTTAAAAAAAGTTTCCCCCTATATTAAATGATAAAACATTTATTATTACCACTTTTTTTGTAAAATATAAAAGACGGGGTCACGTCGGGTAAAAAGACACCAAACATGTCAAGCCTTAAAATTGCGTGCTCGCGCGAAACCTAAAAAAACTACAATAACCAAAATTGGCAATAGGCGACACTTTAAAAGCTTTTACCGCTCATCAATTTAGTGTTATCAGTGATTGATGGCCCTAAAATGATTGCTCTCACCCAGACGTTCGCGGTGATATGTAACGCGTGTAGCGCAATTGTCGTTTTCGCGCCCTGGTGCACCGGACGCGTATTTACGTTTATAGGTGTGTAAACGTGGGGGTGGGGGACTTTTTGGTTTTTTTTTAAACTCTTTTTATGTTTTTTTACACTTAATGTCATTGCTATTACATAGGGGGATAACAATCCCCCTATATAATAGAAAAGGCACACTGATAGGTCCTCTTTATGGAGACATTAGGGGTCTCCAAGACCCCTAATGTCACCTGGGGACCCCAAAAGAAGCTGATGAAGCAGAGATCTGCTTCATCAGCTTCTTCTCTCTGGCTATAGCAGCCAGATGACTGACAGGTGAATGCGGAAGTGATGTAATACACATCACTTCCGCATTCACAGCACGGAAGGAGTTCAGCAAGGAGGAAGATGCTGATCTCCCTCCCATCTTACCTCCCGACACCCTCCCGAGCCGGCCCGGGCCGCAGATGGGGCAGCGGATCCCGGGATTGAAGGTGAGGGGTCAGGAGGGGGTCACGCAGCCAGCAGATACACACGATCGGCAGGCTATAGAGCCGCCGATTGTGTGTATGTGAAACAGCCGGTAATGTTTTTTTGCAACGGGCGGACGGCAAGTGGTTAATAAATGGATTTGCACTGACTTATGAGCTTCTGTCGTGCTGGTGACATCTACATTTTAAGCTGGAAAACAAATGCAACACTTTGAGTTTTGATTGTACATTGATTTCCAAAAAACTATGACTCTAACAACCCGAATCACATCCAGACAATGGAGAGAAATGTCTTTCTACAACTAGAGCTGGACGGATAGACTGGAGAACAATATTCTGGTTGAGGTGTAAGGCAGAATTGCCTTTGGCAAGAAAAGAAAACCTGAACCTTAAAACCACCTTGTCCCTATGCAAGCTCAGAAAGGTGCTTGCCGGATCAAGCCAAAGGGAGTAAACATTGCCTTTTACAAGTGATGGCTACAAGAAATACCCCCTCCTTGGAGGGAGGAGTGAGAGAGAGGCTGCTGGGTTCACACTTGGGCGTATTTTTTCAGCTTGTTTTTTTCGTGTTTTTTAGCACGTTTTTCCGTTCAGTGAAACGCGCGTTTCACTGGAGGTATGATTTTTTTCCCCCTTATTTTCTTTTTTTTTCACTTTCAAACTTCCCGCCGGCTCCGCCCCCCCCTGCGACGTGGCCGCTCGCAAGGGACGGAACCCGGAAATCGGCAGCCGCCGGAGGACACAGCGGGGGTCGCGGACAAGGTAAGGCCTACGCTGTATTCCCGAGTGTGGCTCGGGGGTACCGCTTTGTTAACCCCCGAGCCACACTTGGGAATACCAATGGAAACGCGTGGAAATACGCCAAGGTGGGAACCGTGCCCGTAGGGAAGTATGGGATTTCACTGTTTGAGCGTTTTACAGCGCGTCGATCAGCGCTGTAAAACGCCGAGGTGTGAACCCGGCCAGAGAGAAATGTCTTATGTAGGTGCAAACAGTGGCCTGAAAAGTAAAAAGACCAATGTGTTGGTGCTCACCTTCTACAACATCAATCATACAGAGTCCCAGCAAACTCGGCGTGTGATTAGCAACTGAAGTGTGTACGGCAATAGCTCCGCCCATGCTGTGACCAATGAGCATAATAGGAGGCGCCAGATCCCCGTACAAAGCTTCCACCACATTCCCGATGTCCCTGGTCAATGACAAATTAACAAACGTCTTTCATTTAGTATTTCAGAAAAGGGAAAAATACAAATACAACTGAATGTTACTGAGGCAAAGATTGAAGGCCCACCTACCTTGCAAAATATTAGACTGTGTTATCTGTAAGGGCCCGTTCACACCAGGGCGGTTCGGCCGCGCGGATCCGCCGACATGAACGATCCCATACATTGCTATGGGGACCGTTCATATGCCCGCACAATGCGAACTGCCTCCCGCCCAAAGTGCTCCCTGACCCTAGTTCGTCGCACTGATCAGTGCGGTTTCCATACAGCTTTCAATGAAATCGCGCTTTTAATTGCGTTTCAGAAAAATGTACAAGTTCTTGTTGCACTCCTTACCGGAAATCCCAAATGATAAGGGAGGGTGCTTGGAATGATTGCGGATGGCGCCGCGGTAAGCATAAGATTTGAAGAATGTCACCAGCACACCAAAGATCCTTCAAGAGTCATCAAATGTTCATTTATTGAACAAGTTGTCAAAAAATAGGAACATTTGGTGATTCTTGAAGGATCTTTGGTGTGCTGGTGACATTCTTCAAATCTTTTAATTGTGTTTCGGCGCTGAAACCTCGCTGATCTGCAACCGTCCTGGTGTGAATGAGGCCTAAAGCAGGGATAGCCAACCGTCATCCCTCCAGCTATTGTGGAACTACAAGTCCCATGAGGCATTGCAAGACTGACAACCACAGGCATGACTCCCAGAGGCCGAGGCAAGATGGGATTTGGAGTGTCACAACAGCTGGAGGGCCCAAGTTTGGCTAGCCCTGCTGTAAAGGGTTAATAATACCTGTAAATATGTTTAATATATGAATTTCTTTTATTAATTTACCGGCCTACGTTTACATGCAGACCAAGTTGCCCAGTAAAAGTGAGTCACAGTGGAAAATACCTTCCCCCAACATTTCCCTTGAGATTGATAACACAACTATCCTCCCCCTCCCGCCAAGGTGCTAGGTGTCATCCTGGACTCAGACCTCACCTTTCTCCCCCACATCCAATCGCTATCCAAATCCTGACGCCTTCACCTTCGTAACCTCTCCAAAATACGCCCCTTCCTCACCAATGACACCGCTAAACTACTCATCCACTCCCTTGTTATCTCTCGTCTTGACTATTGTAACTCCCTCCTCATTGGCCTTCCACTACACAGGCTCCTCCCCCCTTCAGTCTATCATGTATGCAGCTACTAGACTCATCCACCTGACCAACGGCTCAGTGTCTGCAACCCCCCTCTGCCAATCCCTGCACTGGCTTCCATCCCCCGCCCCCCCTCTGCCAATCCCTGCACTGGCTTCCAA
>NW_017310050.1:23165-33463 GCF_000935625.1 Nanorana parkeri
CCACTGGCTTCCATCCCACACCCCCCTCTGCCGATCCCTGCACTGGCTTCCACTCGCCGAGAGGAAAAAATTCAAAATATTAAACAGTCACTTATAAGGTCATCCACAACTCTGCCCCCGGATATATCTCAGACCTTGTCTCAAAATATCACCCTAACCGTCCCCTCCGCTCTTCCCTAGACCTCCTGCTTTCCAGCTCCCTAGTCAACTCCTCCCATACTCGCCTCCAGGACTTCTCTAGAGTCTCTTCCATCCTCTGGAACTCTTTACCCCAACCTGTCCATCCGTCACCCACCTTGACTGCCTTTAGGCGATCCCTAAAGACTCATCTCTTCAGGGAAGCCAATCCCACCTCAACCTAACCACTGAACCGTCACATTCTCAAACAATTCATCCCCACACAGCTACCTCCTCATGTATCACTTCCCCCTCCCTTTTAGATTGTAAGCCCTCAGGGGCAGGGCCCTCCTTACCATCTTGTCTGGAATTGTATTGTGATTGTAATGTCTTCCTTACATTGTAAAGCGCTGCGCAAACTGTTGGCGCTATATAAATCCTGTATAATAATAATAATAATCGAGGATCACGAGGACTTACTTTGCCATGGTTTCAGCAGAAAGATCATCAGGGTTCCGAACTTTCGTTTCACCTGCAGAGAAGAAAAAAAAAAAGCAAACAAGTGAACGCACTGCGCATTTCCTGCTTCTCGCTGTGTTCATGCTGCCGTTGTACAGGATCACTTGTCAGTGGTTCATCAGTAAAGCCTTCTCTGGTTCCTCCTTTTCCGATGACACCCCTTCCCCCCACCCCCCATATCAACCTGCTAATGAAATGATTAAATAAAACCTTTCCAATTTCTATTACATACAGCACTTTATTCTAGATTCAGTAATATAATAATTGGGTTTCTGTGCTTCTGCGTGCAATGTAGGCTGGTGGGAGGGACCAGCAGGGTGCTGTACCTGAAAACATCACAGCACCCTACCTCAATACTCCTCTCAAGAGCCCTTGCCCTGATGCAAGCAGTGGGCTGGCTTTTAGGAGGAGTTATGCAAACCCCAAAATGCCTTGACGGGTGGATGTCAGTCTAAAGGAGCGGGTGTTCCTAGGCAGGCCGCATTTGCATGCAGACCACCCTAGATAGAGCCCCCATGTGATAAGGATCCTCAATCATTGAAGAACTGAAATTCAATGAATAAAAGGACGGGCCGGGGACAGTCAGGTGGGAAAAAAAAAAAAGAGCTAGATGATGCTGGGTGTCCTCCAGCCAGGAAATGAGGCGGGCTCTATGTGACTTGCTGCACCTTTAATGCACAGGGTGAGAAGCTCCCTATGTGCAGTGATATCAGAGGAAGCAATTTCAGTCCAGGAGAGGAGCCGGTACAACTGCAAGACTGAGGGCCGGGTCACACCACAAAGTCTGCATTCCAGAGCGTTCGGCCTCTGGAACGCACGCCGGCCGGCTCCCTGCGTTCAGGGCGGGAGGTGCATTGGAGTCAATGGCACCGCAGCCACACACCCCGAACACAGGCACATTAGTGCCTGCGTTCCGGTCCAGTGCGATCTGCAAAAATAGTGCTTTCACCCCACCCTTGGATCTGGATACAGCAGCCGGCTTGCCCTCTTCCTCCATCGGAGCAGCGGCGACTTTTTCTCCCTCAATCTGTCCTGGGTAGACTGCAGGACTGAGAGCGGCACGCCCCCTTTTGCGTTCCACCTTCGGATCCCGCCAGCCGCAGCGTGCAGACACCCCTGACACTCTGGAGCAACAGGGACAGGGCAAAGCAGCCAGGGAGCTTCAGGATTCTTCCTCCCTGGGTACAAAACGGAGGAACCGAACCCTGGTAAACAGGGGGGGAAACCCCTCCGCAACTACAGCAAGGCAACAGGCATGGCAGAAAGCCTGAACACAGAGCTGCACAGAGGGGGGGCCCGCAACCACAAGGCCGACCGGTCAGAAATAAACGTGACGAAGGTTCCTGGATGGTAGGAAACACACAAAAACTCAGGGACGAGGGGGTGGGAGGGTATTTAACTGCTTTCTTAATTGTGTTTCCTGTAGAAGGAGGGGCCAATCATCTCTCAGGTTGCTGTCCTGGAAGATGATTGGAGAAATAGTGCTTTCAGTATTTTTGCAGATCGCACTGGACCGGAGCAGCCTGCGTTCCGGGTGTGGAGGTGCCTGCTGTGCCATTGACTTCAATGCACCTCGCTACAGGGGAGGCCGGAGTTCAGATTTAAGAATCACACGCTGACCCTGTCGGGCGGTGTGTTTGAATGTGGCAGGATTTTAGTGAGTTGGGTGGAGAGGCAGCCGGTTGGATCGGGGTGATTGGTTGCACGAGGAGAGAATTCCTTCCTACAATGAGGAACTCCAGGATAGATGTGCTATCCCCTCTGATCTATTGCTGATGTGTTCTCTCCACCCTTTCTCTTTCCTGGTGGGTTAGAGTCCTCCAGAGATGCGGACTCATCCATTGACTCATTTTCTAAGATGAGTTGTCTCAGTTGTGGACTCATTTATCTACGTAGAAATTTCAAAGATGGCTACCTCCAACAAAGTTCCTGATGAAGGCGAAACGCGTAGAGGGCTGGATTAGTGCTCTTACAGATGAAATAATGATTAATATGATTGCCTTGAAATGATGTAAAGATATTGCTTATGAAATGCATGACCCAAAATATGGAATATATTTTAAATATGTATATCATGTATTGGCAGGGAGTCCAAGGAGGTTTATTTATTAAATCGTCTATTTTTGTAAACTTTGTAGATAAAATGAAATATTTTTAATTTTATTGATTGAGATCATGGAATAAAAATGTTTTTTTATATATATTTGACCACCCATTATATTTTGTTAATAGGTTTAGCTATGTTATCCCACATTCTTCAATAGACACATTTAAAGCCCCATTATTGTGTTTTTTGTATGTTAAAAGGAGAACTATAGGGTCAGGGCTTTTCCCCATAGTTCTCAGGGTAACGGGAGGACACAAACTAGCGTCCTCCCGTCACCGTAGGCTCAGTATACCGCGAGCTACAGCTCACGGTATACAATTATGTCTGGATCCGCCCAGCTGCGTGAGTGACAGCGGGCTCTGCCTATCTAGAGGCAGAGCTAGCTGTACCCGCCCCCTCCCCCGTCCGTTCCGCCAGTCAGCGTTGGAGGATGGGAGCGGGGAATCCAGTCCCTCCCCTGTCACGGCAGAGAGCTGTGACAGGATCGAGAGGTGAGCGAACGCCGGTATGTGGCTCACTTACCGATCTACTGAGCCGACCTGTGACAGTCTCATTGTCACAGGTCGGCTAGAACTATGAGGATGAGTGAAAAAGCACTCGCTTCATAATTCTCCTTTAAGAATCACACCAATTGACTGGTAGCACCCACCCCCAGCTTCCCGACTGAACAATGAAGGAGAAGCATCCTCTGATGTCATCCCACTGCTCAATCTGCTCTTAGCATCAGTTCAATGTGTATCTAAATAACTTCCTGGAGTCCAGGAAGAGTTGTCATTATTCATCTGGGTCAATAGTATGAATGAAGAGAAGTGCGCCCCCTGGTGTCATACATACCGTGCCCTCTCTGGTCTAGCGCCACAACTCTGCACTTAATCCGGCTGATAATGGCAGTCTGCAAGAAGAGGAAGACAAGTCGAGCACATGTGCAACGATTACAGCATGCATAGCAAAGTCACATGTTAGAACCAGTTCGCTACCAGAGGGATTTATTTCATTATTCACGCTTGTTAAAATCTGCTTTTTGTTGGATGCAAATTTTCTTTCTTCCTATTTGCTCCTGGCAGCAGAATAAAATGGTGAGTGAAGGAAAGGGAAGTATATACTGCTGGGAAGGGAGAGGGATTTTAATGGTAACCTGTTGCTTTGCTCTTCACAGATTTGCTTTAACAACTGCATTGATAACATCTTAGCCACACGGGGAGAGCATTGTTTTTAGTCAGCTGACTCATAGACTTGCACTGTAAGAATGAGCAATAAACCTCAACCATTGTACAGTGCTGTAAATCCGAACACAGAGCTCAAACATAAAATCTGCAAATAGGACTGCTCCATCTATATAATTACCAAACACTATAGAAACAAAAGGGGGGAATGTATCAAAACTGGAGGTGAAGGGTTGTCACCCTAGGCTGCTCTTCTGATTAGGACTACAGAACAAATTTGCCTCGTCTTATCTCCACTACAAAGGGCAATACTTTGTGGTTCACAGACGATAGCTGGGAAGTGCACAGAAATTGACAAGGACACTGAAATCCTGATTGGTTCAACAGATATTTCTCTGTACTTGCAGAAAATGTCCTTAGTCTGAAAAAAAAAATTTTGATGTAGCCACCATATCCAAGGACTGGGGAGTCGCAGTGTGTTACATTTTGGTTCCTGGGTTGAGATATAAACTGCTGGAATGCTTGTTCAGGTCCCTTGTGTATTAAAAGCAGAAACAGTGTATACACACACACCGTATTTTTCGCTCCATAAGACGCACTTTTTTTTCCCCCAAAAGGAGGGGGAAAATGTGCCTGCGTCTTATGGAGCGAATACCTATTGCCCGGCACCCGGGACATGCAGTTTCGGACGCCGGGCGAGTAGTTTCTTTTTGTACATTCAGCCCTGCTCCTGACAAGCAGAGCTGAATGTACAGTGGGAGCCGCTGTTCGTTTAATACAAGCGATCTAAGTAGATCCCTTGTATTAAACCGAGCGGCGGCATCGGCGATCGTGTCCGCCCCTCGCCGAGGTTTTCTGGGTCCCTCGTTCCTCTGGGGGACCGTGACCCGTCACGATCCCCCATAGGAGCTCACCATAGAGCCCATTGAGCAGACGAAGAACGACGTTCTTAATCTGCTCTGTGTGATTACTGAGACAGCGCCGCCTGTCTCAGCAGTCACTAACTGCAGCTTCTGTGACTGAATTTCTGTCATAGAATTTCTGTCACAGAAGCCGTGCGTCCTAATATTAATATATATATCACCAATACCGTTTTTTCGGTATCGAGTACTGATATTTTTTTTGGTCCCAATACCGGAAGTCTTTTTAAGGAAGCCGGGTGGCATGTAATGATTCGGAAGTCAGGAAGCCGCCTCCATGCTCTCTCGTCACCAGGTGACAAGCAAGCATGGAGCCAGCTTTCTGGCCAATCAGGAAGCTGGGAGTTGGGTAATGACTTGCCACCTGCCTTCCTGATTGGCCAGGAAGCTGGCCAATCAGGAAGACAGGGGGCAAGTCCTTATAGCAGGTGACAAGAGGGAGCATGGAGCCAGCTTTCTGGCCAATCAGGAAGCTGGGCAGCGAGTCATTACATGCCACTTGGCTTCCCGATTGACCAGAAAGCAGACTCCATGCTCCCTCTCGTCAACAAGAGGAAGCATGGAGTCGGCTTCACAGCCAATCAGGAAGCCAGGCAGCGTGTAATGACGCGCCGCCCAGCTTTCTGCTACCGGAAGTATCGGTCCATCCCTAACACACACACACACACACACACACACACACACACACACACACTATAGTCCTGTAACACAGGGCTTACCGTAAACACAGCCCAGGAAAGGGCAGATTGTCCTCCTCCATGAAGCAAAAACAGCACTGGTCCCTCCGAACCACTTTTGTAAATGCGAAAGCTGTGTGCAAAGTTAAGGAATAATGCGCAGCAAAGGTCTGGAAAGTGATTATATACTTTAAGGAAACCCCGGCAAGTAAAATAGGACTTTTGTCTTCACCACAAAATCCTTTTATTGGAGTACATTGAGGGAAACAGGATGTCATATACTGTTGGGTTAAACTGCTGCCTACAGGAGACTTGGACACTGGCAAACAAAATAATTGTAAGCTGGCCCAGGATCATTTCTTCTTTCTACTCCCAGCATACCAAGTTTTAAGAAAAGCAGTACCAAGAGTATGATCATAAATACAGAGGGGTCGGACCTGTGTCTATGTGACTTCACTTCGTTGCCACAAGAGGAAATCCACGCCAACTGCGCATGCGCCAAAGATGCGTCGGTGCGCCAAAGATGCGCAGAAGACCTGATGGAAAAAGCCCAGGAGGCGCACATGAAGTGACCTCAACCTGATAGAAAAAGGCAGGAAAATGCCCAAGAGGCGCACAGGAAGTGACATCAACCTGATGGAAAAAGGCGGGAAAATGCCCAGGAGGCGCACAGGAAGTGACCTCAAACTTCAATCATCATTTCCCTATATAAGCCCAGCCCAGACACTGCCAAATTGCTGGATTCTCTTCAGTCCCCCCTTGTTCCTGTGCTAGTTTGTGATCTGTCTGAACTTGTGACCTGGAAACCTATTTGACTACTCTTGATTGCTGCCTGCCATTGACCTCGGATTTGTACCTTGACCATTCTACTTCTTTGCCCCTTTTGTACTCAGCTGCCAGATTGGAACTGACCCCGGCTTGGATCTCGACCATTCTTCTGATTAACCCTTGTGTACTTCGTTGCCAGAGTGGACTTGACCATGGCTCGGATCTCGGACTAAGGCTTGCACGGTGCTCCTCACCCCTGGCACCCGTGCCACTCGGTGTCCACCAAGTCTCTGTCTCCATCTCCAGAGACTTCAAGGACCCGAGGTGCAAGGGAGGCCTCCCCACTACTTCGGTCTCACCTGTGTGTCGAGTTGTGCCGGTAAGTTCATCTGCTCGCATTCTGTAAGAAAGTGAATTTACCCTTTAAGACGGTCACGCATTTTGAACGAGCCAAGGCTTATCAGCAAAGGTTCCAGAAAAAAGGATATGTCTTTCCCAGTCTCACTTTCCACCACCACGTCTTCCATCGATTCAAAATACTGACTCCAGGGCACAGGGGAGAAGTCCCTTCTTTTTCCCGGCCTGGAAATACAGAGAGGGTTATCTAGGAGCCAGAGGTGCAAGGGACGAGACAGAAAAGAATATGAACAAAGAGCAAAAAATGCAGCAGAAAAAGATTGAATTACCCATGATTAACTCTTTCTGTCCGGCAAACTGTTTATTACAATTTCCCAGCATGCATGACCCCTTCTAGGGATGTTAATAAACCTCCTGCCTGTTCAGACCTAGCAGCAGACATAAGCAGGTATTTCCGGCTATCAATGACTGATCCCCACTAACCACTGATGTTGGGGAAGCAGAATCAGACTGGTTCCCAATCAGCTATGACACAGTGCGATCACATGCAGGTTGGAGGCTTAACTGATAAATATGAAAGCCTTCAGGCTGCAGATGAACATTGCCACCTTCATGCTATAGTGTTCCTTTGTTATACCATCTATTTAATAGTGAAACTGTCAGATACAGTTGCATTATTAAACTTAAAAGAGAAGGGGTAAGTGTTTTTCTCTTAAGGGTCACGGGAGGACATATACTAACCTCCTCCCGTGACCCAAAGCTATCTAGAGGCAGAGCCAGCCCCCTCCCTGCCCGTTCCTCCAGTCAGTGCTAGAGGAGGGGGGAATCCCTGCAGGGAGCCGTGACTGACAGTCACGGCTCTCTTCAGGGATATGATGGAGAAGTGAGCAAGCGACGGTATGTGTTCGCTCACTTCCCTATCTACTGTGTTTCCACGAAAATAAGACCTATCCTGAAAATAAGACCTAGTACTTTTTTTTGTAATTGCTAAAATATAAGACCTAACCCGAAAATAAGACCCAGTTGTGGCCGGTGGTGACATCAGGGAGAACTAGAAGCGGGAGAGATTCAGCTGAGCCAGAGGAAGCGAGGCGGCAGCGGAGGGAGCAGAGACGCATAAGCCGAAGCTTCCTCTATAGCGCCGTTTCATCACAGGCGGAGAGATTCCAAATGCACTCCGCCTGTAAGGAATCATACGGTAGTGAAAGCACTCATTCAGAGATCGGTTACCAAACTGCTGAAAGATAAGTGCAAAAAGAATGCTAGCTTTCTTTTTGCACTCATTTTTCAGCAGTTTGGTACATTAACCCCTTCATGACTGAGGCCCTTTTTTCCATTTTTGCACCCAAAAAAAAATATATAAGATCTACCCTGAAAATAAGACCTAGTGTGTTTTTTTGAGACAAAAAAAGTATAACACAGTGTCCTATTTTCAGGGAAACACGGTATTGAACCGAGGTGTGACAGTTTTATTGTCACACGTCGGCTCGAACTATGAGGGTGAGTGATTTTCACCCACCTCATAGTTCTCCTTTAATAATACACTTCTTATTTAAATGTAAAAAAAAATGTTTCTTTTATTTGATGAAAGGTCCGCTTTAAGGGGTCAAGAGACTTCTGTAAGCTGGCAAAACAAACAGAAAACTAGTAAAACATTGGAAAATACTGTTCCCAGAAAAGCACCCTGACTGTTATGTCCTCCCAGGTTAATTCATCTTAAAATCTTGAAACACATTTATTCATGAAAGTTATTTTAAAAAATGTGGAACATCATTTTACTCCTCATCCATAAACATACACAGAGGAGAGAAAACAACTACATCTTCCTCATTCCTCTCAGCAACAAAAGGTGACAACGTACCCCATTCTCATTTTCGATCCAGACTGGAGACTCCCAGGCATGGGTGGTCGAGGGGGCAATCGACCCACGTGGAGCTCTTTTTCCAAGGTAGACATGATTCCTGAAAGACAGGAGAAGACAAATGATTAATTAGCAATTAATATCTATATATAGTACACCCCTCCCCTGTACAGTATATAACCCCTATATATAGTACACTCCTCCTTTTGTACAGTATATAGTACACCCCTCCCCTGTACATTATATACCCCTATATATATATAGTAGACCCCACCCCTGTACAGTATATACCTATATATTATATATATAGTACACGCCTCCCCTGTACAGTATATACCCCCTATATATAGTAGACCCCTCCCCTGTACAGTATATACCCATATATAGTACACCCCTCCCCAGTACAGTATATACCCCTATATATAGTAGACTCCTCCCCTGTACAGTATATAACCCCTATATATAGTAGACTCCTCCCCTGGACAGTATATAACCCCTATATATAGTAGACTCCTCCCCTGGACAGTATATACCGCCTATATATAGTACACCCCTCCCCTGTACAGTATATAACCTATATATAGTACACCCCTCCCCTGTGCAGTATATAACCCCTATATATAGTACACCCCTCCTTTGTACACTATATACCCCCTATATATAGTACACCCCTCCTTTGTACAGTATATACACCCTAAATATAGTATACCCCTCCCTAGTACACAATATATATTCCCCTATACATACATAGCACACCTCTGCACTGTACACAGTATATATCCCCTCTATACCCCCCTCAGTCCATGCCCCCCATCCTCCCGCAGTAAACGTACATCCAGTTTCAGCGCCCCTCCAGGCCTCAGCCAACCAGCCAGAGGGGTTTCCGTGGAGACAGACGGCACCGCCCACCGAGTAAAGCTCCACCGGATGTGACGACAGAAGGCACAGTCAGCCGGGAAATTAATCCAGCCAATTGTCGGTGTTTTCCCTCTTTGGTATAACTTTATTAATGGTGGACACTGAGAACAACAATGACAGTTTCCTCTCTCCCCTGTGTCTGGAGCAGGGTGGTGATGTTCCTGAGACTTGTGGTTGCACAGATCACTTTGGACAACCATGACACACAACTCCTGTGGACTGGGGAGGGAGGCAGTTCACCTTTCTCCGTTGTAATATCTTTTTACTGTACAATATTACGAGTATATGGAGGACGTGCTCAGTGTCAGGGCTTATGTTACACAAGGTGATAATAAAAGTGTTTGCTTTCAACTTCTTTCCTTCCTCTGTTACATCTCACTACTGCTGACCTCCTGCAGCCTCATTGCATCCACTTCCTGTCTACACATTTAGTCCAGCGATGGCTGCATGGCATTGCAGGGCAGGTTTACTGACGGTGACAACCTTGGACCTAGGGTTGCCACCTGTCCAAGATTCAGCCGGACAGTCCGGGTTTTGAATGCTGTGTCCGGGTTTCATGTCAGCAGAAACCCGGACACAATATGTCAGGCAGACGGGGGCAACCAAAATTAGGATAGGCGCTACTGACCCGGCCACTGAAAATAGTCTTAACTGTGATATTTACATATGAATAATCCACAGCTCCTTCTCCCAAAACAAATGTCTGTGCGTCGCTAGTGTGTTTGGGTTTCGCTTGAAGAAAAGGTGGCAACTAGCGATGCACCGAAATAAAAAAAATTGTCAGGCCGAAACCGAAAATGTTTTTATTAAAAAAATTTTAAATATTTTATTTTTTATTGAATATTTTAATTTTTTACTTTACTTTCAGGGGCTTCGGGGAAATATTAGGGG
>NW_017310051.1:0-567 GCF_000935625.1 Nanorana parkeri
ACAAATCAAGACAAGATGGTAAGGAGGGCCCTGCCACTGAGAACTTACAATATAAAAGGTGAAGGGTTATTTTTTTTAGGTAAATAGGAACACATGGCAAACGTATAGAGGGGTTTTCTCAAATGTGACTACAAAAGTAGAAATACACTTTAAAGTGATTATATAAATTATTCATGTCAACTACCTTATAGGAAATGAACAGAGATACCTGGTACGTATACACATCCATTTTATCCACAGTGGTCACACACAGATATCTTTGCATTTTTGTGATTAATGTTTTCTTTTATTCTTTGAAAGCAGTGGTCTCAAAGTACCGGCCCGCGGTCCACTATGTGGCCCACAGCCAGCTCACAAGCCTGGTACGCGGTCACGGACCGTGTACCAGACTTGCGGGAGCAGCTACACGGTCTGCATCTCTGTCGGATGCAGACCGTATAGCTGCTTCTGTGCCGGCACCCAGATCCTGTCGGCCGGCGTCTTTGCTAAACGCTGGCCAAAAGGATTAGATTAGTAGGTAAGCAGGAGAGGGGGCTGTGTATTTAATTTACATGTGGGTGGGTGTGC